>NC_045988.1:29942656-30015156 GCF_010909765.2 Amblyraja radiata
AGGATGAATGTCAATGGTGAAAGGCAAGGCAAGGCAAGGCAACTTTATTTATATAGCACATTTCATACACGAGGCAGACTCAAAGTGCTTCACATAAAGACATGTCATACAATAAATGAAATAATAAAATGAAATAAAATAGAAGAACTAAAAGAAAAGAAAAGCAAAATTAAAAATGCATTATAAAAAGTGCAAAAGTTAAAAGTGCAATGTAGTTAAGATTTAGCTGAAAGCTAAAGTAAACATAAAAGTTTTCAGTCTTGTTTTAAAAGTGGTCAAAGTTGAGGCAAGTCTTAAATCTTCAGGAAGTTTATTCCAGCTATTTGTTGCACAGTAACTAAATCCTGCTTTCCCATGTTTTGTATTTACTCTGGGAATCACTAGCAGATTGGTTTCAGAAGATCTTAGGTGGAAGCATGTCAGTGATATACTTTGGCCCTAAACCATGTAGTGATTTATAGGTGAGCAGCAGGATTTTAAAATCAATTCTCTGACATACAGGGAGCCAATGTAAGGATTTAAGAATTGGTGTAATGTGTTCAAATTTTTTGGTCTTTGTTAGAACTCTAGCAACAGCGTTCTGAACAAGCTGTAGCTGCCTGACAGTTTTTGCACATTCTCCCTGTGCCCAAGTGCTCCAATTTCCACCCACATCCCTGAGACGAGCGGGTTTGTAGGTTAATTGGCCCCAGTGTGTCGGGAGTGGATGAGAAAGTGGGATAACATAGAACTAGTGAGAATAGGTGATCGATGGTCAGCATGGACTCTTTAGGCTGCAGGGCCTGTCTCAATGCTGCATCTCTAACTGAAACATGGTTCAAACATCATCCTTTCAGTCTCCTTGCTAATTCAGGCTTGTTTTATTTGCCCAACAATTAATTGGGCGATAAGCCTGGTTGGGTTTCAGTCCAGGTGCCGTGGGAATGGGATAGATGACTGTGACCCACCAACCATGTACCTGGAATATTTCACCCATGTCTCGTACCCATCACATTTTCCCATCTAGTTCTCCCAGCATCAGCAAACCAGAGCAGGAACATAAAAGTGAGATTTATTTCACAAGGCCTTCATGCTTTAGCTTTTTCTCACCAAAAGCAAAGGAGTCACAGTCATACAGCATTGCCCACGCTGACCAAGGACAGATATCACTGGTGGATAAAACGTGGACCTCCGTTTAGTTTAGTTTAGGGATATATCGTGGAATAGGCCCTTCAGCCCTCCGAGCCCGCACCAGCGCGTACATCACCCGTACACTAGCACCATCCTACATACTAGGACTACGTCCCAGTACAGAGGGTACTGACGCAGTGGCAGAGTTGCTGCCTCACAGCACCAGAGACTCAGATTTGATCCTGACCATGGGTGCTGTCTGTATGGAGTTTGTACCTTCTCCCTATGACCCACGTGGGTTTTCTCCGGGTGCTCCGGTTTCCTCCCACACTCCAAAAACGTGCAGCTTTGTTGGTTAGTTGGCTTGGTGTAAAATGGGAAACAAATTGGTCCTAGTGTGTGTAGGGTGGTGCTTAGGGTTGCCAACTGTCTCGTATTTAGTCCTGTATGTTGGGCTAAATTGATTTGTCCTATACGGGGCTGCCCTTGTCCGGTATTTGACTGCTACTATCTGTAATCACCAGAGGGCATGCTAAGTGAACAAGAAGGCCACACCAGCACATTGTTTTCTTTTTAATAGCTTCCTGATATTAATCCTGGTCACCTCCAGTTGTATCTTCCAACAACAAAGATGAATTTCTTCCCAATCAAGTTTGCCGCAATAAAGGATGGTAATCAGAAAAAGATTGAGGTGTCAAAATTCCCCAAAAAAGGATTAAAGAAAACAATTGGATCAATTAGTGAGTAGCCTGAAGTTTGGACTTCACCAGCACACATTTTAGGCGGGTCAAACATCAACTATAGAAAGAGCTGAACAAAATACTGGAGGTTATAAGGAATGGTAGATACTGGTTTAAAAAACAAGACATAGAGTACTGGAGTAACTTAGCAGCTCAGGCAGCATCTCTGGAGAACATGGATAGGCGACCTTTCATATGTTATAGGAGCAGAATTTGGCCATCAGCCCATCAGGTCTACTCCGCCATTCAATCATGGCAGATCTATCTTTCCTTCTCAGCCCCTTTCTCTTGCCTTCTCCCCATAACACCTCACAGCCGTATAAATCAAGAACCTGTCAATCACCGTCTTAAAAATATCCAAATATCAATTAATTCCCCAGATTCGCCACTAACTAAAGGACTCTCTCTAACTTCTACAGGTGCACAGTAGAGAGCATGCTGACCAGTTTCATCGTGGCTTGGTTCGGCAACTTGAGAGCCCAGGAGCAGAAAAGACTACAAAAAGTAGTAAACACTGCCCATCATCGGCTCTGACCTCCCTACCATCGACGGGATCTATCACAGTCGTTGACTCAAAAAGGCTGGCAGCATCATGAAGGACCCACACCATCCTGGCCACACACTCATCTCCCCGCTACCTTCTGGTAGAAGATACAGGAGCCTGAAGACTGCAACGACCAGGTTCAGGAATAGCTACTTCCCCACAGCCATCAGGCTATTAAACTCAACTCATACAAAACTCTGAACATTTATAGCCCATTATCTGTTTATTTACTCTTTATCTGTTTATTTATTCATGTGTGTATATATTTATACAATGGTATATGGGCACACTGATCTGTTCTGTATTATTCATGCCTACTATATTCTGTGGTGCTGAAGCAAAGCAAGAATTTTGTTGTCCTATCTGGGACACATGACAATAAACTCTCTTGAATCTTGAATATTGAAATTCCTCTTCATGTTTTTAAAGGTATGTCTTTTTATTCTGAGGCTATGGCTTCTGATCCTAGACTCTTCCACTGGTGGAAACATCCTCTCCACATCCACTCTATCCAGGCCTTTCACTATTCGGTGAGTTTCAATGAGGTCTCGCCCCTCATCCTTCTAAACTCCAGCGAGTGACATTGGGTTAGGACTCTTGAGACTTAATCCTATTTACCCCACAGTTATAGAGGGTGGCTAAGTGACTTTGAGTCCAAGTTGGAGCTGATTTCACTTAACTAACAAGATGCAAGTCAGTTAACTGGTACTAACTGGACAATTAGCGTGCACACTTTCGCACATCCTAACTAAACATTGCCAACAATTCATATATGTCATGTTAGTAGTGTTAATAATTTAAATCTGAACAAGTCAATATTGATCCTCCGAGAATTAGTCAAATCCTACACTAGTTTGTAATGAATAACTTGAAATCAACAGCTGAAGAGTCAGCATTCTGACACGGATGTGTTAAGACTTGACATGAGACACATTTGGTACAAAAATCCACCATGTTTTTCCAGTGTAAATTCAAGGACGTCTATTTTGAACAATCAACATAAGTCTTCCAGAAGAAGCACCAGAAGATGCAATTATGACTTTTATAAGACAGTTTGACAGATGTACAGATAAGGAAGGGTTTAGAGGGCCAAGGTCATATGCAGGCAAAGCACCAAGACGAGGGTCATTGGGCTGAAAGGTCTGTTTCTGTGATGTACAACTTTAGTTTAGTTTTAGTTTCGGGATACAGCGCGGAAACAGGCTCTTCTGCCCATCGAGTCCATGTTGACCAGTGATCCCCGCGCACAAGCACGTTCCAACACACAAAGAACAGTTTACATTTTTTACTGAAGCCAATTGTCCTCCAAACCTGTACGTCTTTGGAGAATGGGTTTTTCCCAGGTGCTCCGATTTCCTCCCACACTACAAAGACATGCAGGATTGTAGGTTAATTGGCTTTGGTAAAATTGTAAATTGTCCCTAGTGTGTAGGATAGTGCTAGTGCACGGGATCACTGGTCGGCATTGACTTGATGGGCTGAAGATTAGTTTAGTATCTCTGAACTAAACAATCTGATTTCCCTGCCATTGGCATTCAATATTATTTAACCATATAATAACCATATAACAATTACAGCACGGAAACAGGCCATCTCGACCCCTCTAGTCCGTGCCGAACACATAGTCTCCCCTAGTCCCATATACCTGCGCTCAGACCATAACCCTCCATTCCTTTCCCATCCATATAACTATCCAATTTATTTTTAAATGATAAAAACGAACCTGCCTCCACCACCTTCACTGGAAGCTCATTCCACACAGCTACCACTCTCTGCGTAAAGAAGTTCCCCCTCATGTTACCCCTAAACTTCAGTCCCTTAATTCTCAAGTCATGTCCCCTTGTTTGAATCTTCCCTACTCTCAGTGGGAAAAGCTTTTCCACGTCAACTCTGTCTATCCCTCTCATCATTTTAAAAACCTCTATCAAGTCCCCCCTTAACCTTCTGCGCTCCAAAGAATAAAGCCCTAACTTGTTCAACCTTTCTCTGTAACTTAGTTGCTGAAACCCAGGCAACATTCTAGTAAATCTCCTCTGTACTCTCTCTATTTTGTTGACATCCTTCCTATAATTAGGCGACCAAAATTGTACACCATACTCCAGAATTGGCCTCACCAATGCCTTGTACAATTTTAACATTACATCCCAACTTCTATACTCAATGCTCTGATTTATAAAGGCCAGCACACCAAAAGCTTTCTTTACCACCCTATCTACATGAGATTCCACTTTCATGGAACTGTGCACAGTTATTCCCAGATCCCTCTGTTCACCTACATTCTTCAATTCCCTACCATTTACCATGTACGTCCTATTTTGATTTGTCCTGCCAAGATGTAGCACCTCACACTTATCAGCATTAAACTCCATCTGCCATCTTTCAGCCCACTCTTCCAACTGGCATAAATCTCTCTGTAGACTTTGAAACTCTTCTTCATTACCCGCAACCCCACCTATCTTAGTATCATCTGCATACTTACTAATCCAATTTACCACACCATCGTCCAGATCATTGATGTACATGACAAACAACAGTGGACCCAACACAGATCCCTGTGGCACCCCACTCGTCACTGGCCTCCAACCTGACAAACAACCATCCACCATTACTCTCTGGCATCTCCCATTCAGCCACTGTTGAATCCATCTTGCTACTCCACCATTAATACCCAACCATTGAACCTTCTTAACCAACCTTCCATGAGGAACCTTGTCAAAGGCCTTACTGAAGTCCATATACACAACATCCACTGCTTTACCCCCATCAATTTCCCGAGTAACATCTTCAAAAAATTGATGGCCAATGCATAGACATGAGAAATTACACAACTCCTAATAAATTGAACATATGGGTAGTTGGCAGAAGCATAAGAACTTCCCAATAAAATCCTGGCAAATTTGAGAGGAAACACTAAGCTCACAATTTAAAAGTTCCTGGCCGACCAGTTATGAATCATCTGATTATCCAGGATTACCCAGGATCAACCAGACTGATTCCTGGGATGGCACGATTTTCATATGAAGAAAGACTGGATAGACTCAGCTTGTGCTTGCTAGAATTTAGAAGATTGAGGGGGGATCATATAGAAACTTACAAAATTCTTAAGGGGTTGGACAGGCTAGATGCAGGAAGATTATTCCCGATGTTGGGGAAGTCCACATCAAGAGGTCACAATTTAAGGATAAGGGGGTAGTCTTTTAGGACCGAGATGAGAAAAACATTTTTTACACAGAGAGTGGTGAATCTGTGGAATTCTCTGCCACAAAAGGTAGTTGAGGCCAGTTCATTGGCTATATTTAAGATGGAGTTAGATGTGACCTTTGTGTCTAAAGGGATCAGGGGGTGTGGAGAGAAGGCAGGTACAGGATAATGAGTTGGATGATCATCCATGATCATATTGAATGGCGGTGCAGGCTCGAAGGGCCGAATGGCCTACTCCTGCACCTATTTTCTATGTTTTTATGATTATCATAATAACTCACAACTAACTTGTGCGACACAAAAACAATCCCACCCTACATTTCAAGGCTAGGGAAAGGAGACGGCATTTGCTAGGTCAGATGCCATTGGTATGAATTGCATTGTCAGTAAAATGTGAGAGAGGAACAAGTGAAACAAGACATGGAATATCAGCCATTTTCCCTCTCTCCTAAATACTGCCAACAAAAGCAAAAGGATCAAACGTCCACAGAAAGTTCAAAGGAAGCAGACAGCATAGGAAGGAATTGCAGGTCAAGCAGCACCTCTGGAAAAAAAGTTAAGGTTAACCTTTCAGGTTGAGACCCTTCTTCAGATTAAGGTTGCATCCCAGCTTGGTTTGGAAACAACTCTGCCCAAGACAACGAGAAATTGCAGAGACATGTAGATGTAGCCCAGTCTGTCACATAGACAGCTCTTTCCACCATTGACTTTTATGATATGTATTAAATGTATGTTTTTAGTGTTCATTAGTTTGTTTTATGTGGGGGTTGGGGAACTTTTGCTTAATCTCTTACCTCGACGGAGATGTGACATTTTTCTGTATTGTTTTGCTGTTCACACTGCGGCCTAACATCGAGTTGGCTGCCTCTTGCTTGAGACCGATTTTGAGAGCTCCACCACCGGGGCTTAACATCGCGGAGCCGACGGTCTCTGGTCAAAGACAGACATCCGGAACTACAAGCCGCAGGAACTTCGATCTCCCCGACACGGGAGCTTCGATCGCCCCGACGCGGTAGCTTTGATTGCCCGGACACGGGGGCTTCGACCGCCAGCTGCGGGAGCTCCGACTGCCCCGACCCATGGCTCAACTGCCCCGACTGTAGGAGAGAAATGAGGGAAGAAGGTTAGAATTTATTGCCTTCCATCATAGCGAGGAATGTGGGGAATCCGCTGTGGTTGATGCTTATGTTTACTTTTATGTAGTTGTGTATCTTGTTGCCTTTTTAGTACGGCTGATTAGTAATTCGCAAATCCCTGTCCCTTAATTGGTACAGGTGACACTAAAAGGCGTTTGAAACCTTTGAAAACAACGTTTTTCACTGTATCTCAGTACAAATGACAATAATAAATCTACACATAAAGTTCTTCAATACAGACTGTGCACAAACTAAACATCACCATAATGAGAAGATGGGAATTTGACATTGCATCTTATTCTGGTCTCTCTTCCAGCCATTTGCCCCCATCTTGCTCTACATTTAAGATAGTCACAAAATGCTGGAGTAGGTGACGTTACGGGTTAAGGCCCTTCTTCAGACTGAAAGTCAGGGGTGAGGCAAACGAGAGATAGAGAGGGTGATGTAAGAACTGCAGATGCTGGTTTACACTGAAGATAGGCCCGAAACATCACCCATTCCTTCTATTCAGAGATGCCGCCTGTCCCGCTAAGTTACTCCAGCAATTTGTGCCTTTGGTGTAAATCAGCATCTGCAGTTCCTTCCTATACATTTTGCCTGCTCTACATTTAGATGCAGATCCTCCTCACTGTACGGCCCACCCATCCAATAGAGTATTTGGGAGTCCAGTGGATGCATTTGGCGGTTGCTATTGGACTGGAGGCATCTTCTACCATTTGGTACGTACTTGAATTTCCCATTTGCAAACCGTTCGGGTTACAAAGAGCTCCCGGGAAGAGAACCCAGTCACATTCTGGGGATGAGCCAATAGACAATAGACAAAGGTGTAGGAGAAGGCCATTTGGCCCTTCGAGCCAGCACCACCATTCAATGTGTTCATGGCTGATCATCTCCTGCCTTCGCCCCCTATCCCCTGGCTCAGCAATCTTTAAGAGCCCTATCTAGCTCTCTCTTGAAAGTATCCAGAGAACCGGCCTCCATTGCGCTCTGAGGCAGAGAATTCAACAGAATTCATAACTATCTGTGTGAAGAAGTGTTTGCTCATCTCTGTTCAAAATGGCTCACCCCTTATTCTTGAACAGCGGCCCCTGGTTCTGGATTCCCTCAACACGGCAACAAGTTTTCAGCCTCCAGCGTGTCCAAACCCTTAATAATCTTTTATGTTTCAATAAGATGCCCTCTCATCCTTCTAAAATCCAGAGTGTACAAGCCCAGCTTCTCCATTCTCTCAACATATGACCGTACCGCCGTCCCGGGTATTAACATGGTGAACTTATGCTGCACTCCCTCAATAGCAAGAATGTCCTTCCTCAAATTAGGGATCAAAACTGCACACAATAATAGTAAGATTAAACAAGAATTTACCAGTTTGAAGTTTGATCTGTATTTTATGAGGAGTTACGATGAGGGATTACGTGAAGAACCCGCTCAGTGCGCAGGCGCGGCATACTTCCAAGCAGCGGTGTGGAATCACAGATAGACACAGTTATTTTGAAGTAAACATAGTAAAGATAAGGAGACATCAATTTATTAGTTTGATCCATTTAATGAGGGTGGGAGCGGAGGGCACGTAATCCCTCATCGTAACTCCTCATAAAATACAGATCAAACTTCAAACTGGTAAGTTCTCGTTTAATCTTACTATTTTACTTCGGAGTCACGTGAGTGACTACATGAAGATTTCAAAACTCTGTGATTTCAAACCGTGTAACAGTTTCATTTCACTCACTGCCGAAGTTCTTGAGGGAGGAAGTGTTATCGTAATGAACCAATGAGTCTATTTGTAGAAAAACACAATGGTATTTTTTAAACAATAACAACAAAGAATTAAGTTGCTCCCCTGGGCTTAAATTAAATATTTGCAGTTCGTAAATCTTTACTGCAAATAAACCAGGTTTTGCCAACGGCTTATTATAGCATTTCTGAACGGTCTTTTCCCTTCCCACCATCCTGCTGTAGCCAGGATGTGGTCTATAGGCATGTCCATTCTTTAGCCGTCGACATGGATGCTGCCCTGGTGGAATAAAATTTGTACATGTTAGTGTTTATCCCAGCAGTTTCTAGCACCTGCTTGAGCCATCTCGCAATGGTTTGGCTCGTACCCCACCATAAGGTTTTTGTGACTGACCCACAAGGCTTTTCATCTCCCTCGAATATTCGGGTTGTGTCTATGTATGATAGTAGGTGGGTCATGGCACATAACCGTGGTTCTGGTGGGTAAGCCACGACTGGATTAGGTGTTCCTGGTCTGCTCTGTTTGACCAGTCGCTGGGTAACGACAGATCTGGTCTGGAGCTGTGATCATGTTGTCCAGTCGCAATAGGTGTAGTGACTGGACCCTCTGAGCGGATACAAGTGCCATCAACATGAGCGTCTTTAGTGTAGCTTGCTCGAGGCCGGGGGATCTGGCTGGTGGCCATTCCCTGAGATATGTCAGGACCACACTGATATCCCAAATATGGGTATACCTGGGCTTAGGGCTTGATATTGTAAATGCCCTTCATCAGTTTTACCACCAGTGGATGGGATCCCATCGCCTGTTGTCCTGGCGCTGGTTTGAGATAAGCAGAAAGAGCACTCTGCGCTGTGTTGATGGCACTGTAGCTGATCCCTACATCGTGGTGTAGATGGCCAGGAACTCCAGTATGTTGGTGGCTGTAGCTGTTGCGTATGTTGTCCATGTTTCCTGGCAGTACTTCTCCCTTTTTTGATGCTGGTTAAGTACTGCCTCTTGGTGGATGTTCGAAGGGATGCCGACATGGTGGTGATGGTTTGTTTGGACAATCCCAGTTCCAGGTAAGGTCTGTTCAAACTTGCAACCCAGGCGTTTAATTTTCTCATGGCATGTGTGTTTAGCTTACCTGGTAGGTAAGTAGCTGATAGCCAAATATGTCTTTCGGCATACCATTGCCAAATCATGTTGACCAATTTGTCGCATGATAATGATTTTATGCCACCCATATGGTTAATATAAGCCATCACCGTAGTATTTATCAATTTGTAACCGAACATGCAAGTGCTGCATATTAGATACATATGCTTTTAAACCATAAAAGGCGCCCAACATCTCTAGATAGTTAATGCCCAGTGTAAGTAGTAATGATGACTCTAGTTTAGTCCATCTACCACTTGTGCTGGATATGGAGTTAGTCGCTCCCCAGCCTTGAGCACTGGCATCTGTTTGAATAACTAAAGTAGGGTTAGTGATAAAGATAGGGCTGAAACTATGCCAAACATTTTCTGCCCACCACTGTAGCTCTGATATTGCTTCAGTGGGTAAGTTCATGACACGATCATAGTGACCTGTATGTCGTTTTATTGCCCGTACCTTTGCTCTCTGTACATTTTTTGATAGTGCAAAGGTCCGAATTGTGTAGCCGGAAATGCTGCTACCATTTCCCCAATTACTCTTGCTACTTGTCGAATAGTTGGTCGCTCGTTGACCATTAATTTGTTGCATGATTGTGCTAATTCAACCATTTTTGCCTTTGGCAAGGTAACAGTCATATGGACTGAGTTAATTGTGAAGCCCAGGTAGTCCATGATAGTGGATGGCTTCAACTTAGATTTATCTGGATGTAGGACGAACCCCAGAGTTTCGAGGAGCTGTTTTGTAGCTGATACTGCTGCCACAGCCAATTCCATCGTTTTCCCTACTATCAGAATATCCTCCAGATATGCCATGACAATATGTTTTTGTTTTCTTAGTATTGCCATGGCTGGGTTCAATATTTTGGTGAATAATCTTGGGCTGAGTTCGCCCATAGGGCAATGCTTTGTACCATCCAGATAAATTTTAGGTATCTGCGATGATCCTTGTATATGGGTACTAGATAGTAAGCATCTTTAAGATAAATGCTTGCCATGAAGTGTCCTTTGGAATTCAGTTGTTTGGCAGTAACATATGTCTCCATTTTGAAATGTATATACTTAACAAATTTGTTTAGTGATGTTAAGTCAATGATGATGCGACAGACACTATCTTGTTTGGTTTTAGTGAATATATTCGATACAAATTCCAAAGGTTCATGTTTGGTCTTTTCGATGACCCCCTTTGTGATAAGTCTCACCAGTCCAGCTTGTCCCTCACGTTTCTCTTTGACGGAGGGAGAAATACCCTTTGGGGTCATTGTTGAACTGGCGGCGTTTTTTCTGACATGAATTGTATTTTATATCCTGTAATGTTGTTGAGTATATACTTGTCACTCGTGACCATACCCCATGCTTCTTTAAACAAGTGTAATCTCCCCCTGTTAATAAAGCACCCTTATTCTCTATATGCTGGTAGGGACCAGACCCACCTACCTCCATGGTTATTGGCGATTCTGTTTCTTCATTTTCCTGAAGATTTTGTTCTGACGTGCTGGCGATGTTGGGGGGAGGCGCATTTTCCAGAGGGTCTGCTGCGGGCCCTGATCTAAAAGATCTTTGGGGATAATGTGCGGACCCTAAGTGTTCACCAGTCCCATATTGCGGACGTCGACTGGTGGATGCCGTGGGGTGCTGCCGCTTGGGTATTGGAGGTCTTGGTTTGCTCGTCCCGGGGCCTGCCCTCATTAGGCCGAAGGTTTTTGATTCTTCCTGCATCTCCTTCAGTTTTTTATTGAAATCTTTCCCAAATAGCAGCGCTTCCATCTCCGCAGCTGGGGCTTTACACAAGCCAGCAAATTTGGGATTGAGGGCAGGTCTTATGTTTCCCTCCGGAGATTGTTGATCTCAAATTGTGTGGTACACATTAATGCCAGCACATCCTGCTGGCAGGTATCCATCTCCGTGGTCTCCACGGAACGAGCAAAGGCTGTGATGGCCGACGTCAGGAGCCTTAGGATCCGCTGTAGCTTGAGTTCTTGGGTCCGGATGTGTGACCCACATGCCCCCAGATTTGGCTGTTGACACTTTTTACTTTGAGGGCCTCACCGTTTTCTGGTGCTGTGTTGTTTCAGCACCTCAGCGAGCACCTTTTCCAGTAATGGTTGATGCTGGCCGCCATTCTTGGTTCCAGCGGTGCTCCAGCCCGTGGGGTTGCTACAAGCGGTCCATGACACCCAACAGCTCTTCATGTTCCTGCACCCCTGGCATACTCCCGAATTCGTCCGCCTGCCCCTGTTCCAGACCAGCCCAGCCCTGGTCACCAATGCTAGCCTCCAGTAATGAGGGAGCAGAGGGCAGTCCATGAAGCACTGTGGAGGGGGTGCCTGACCTCCCTCCGCGAGAGCGCTCTTTCTGCGCATCTCGCTGGAGCTGCTCCAATTGCTGTTGGATGCAGCTCAGGCGGCTGTCTCTCCTCCATTTAGGTGGAGACATGTCCCCGTCCGACGAATCGGACGCCACCGGCCGGATGCCTGTTCGGATGGCTAGACATCCAGCCCGCCGTTCAGGCACTAGCGGGACTGGGCTCAGCGCGGTGATGGGGATAGCGGCGCGCCCGGTAATTGTTCCTGCCGCCTGTTGCTGCCCCCCCCCTGCAATGGAACGCTCCTCCGCTGGAGTCGAGCGGGGGACAGGTTCTTCTGGAGCTTTTGTGCCTTGTAGTAGCGAGAGCGCCCCTCAAGCAGCGCGTCTCGCAGGCACCTGCTCCGTGAGCCGCTCCAGCGGCTCAGGCGGCTCTCTCTCCCCCCGTGCGGGTGGAGAGACGTCCCGTCCGACATCGGGAACACCTGCCGGATGCCTCTCGAGTGGCTATGCGCCCAGCCCGCTGCTTCAGGTACTAGCGGGCTGGCCTCGGCACGGTGTCGGGGAATTACGGAACACCGGTTAACGCTCCTACCGCCTGTTGCTGCCCCCCTCCCCAACGGGAAAACGGGGGACAGTTTTGTTCCAGAGCCTTTTTCTCTGCCTGTAAAAAACACAAGCAGAAAAAGGCTCACCTGTAAAAGAAAACCCGACCTCAGGGTACTCACCTGACAGTCCGGTTCATCTGTAACGGGAGAGCCTAAATCCCGTAGCAGCCGCTGTTGCACTGCTGGCGTAATGCCGCGCCTGCGCACTGAGCGGGTTCTTCACGTAGTCACTCACGTGACTCCGAAGTAAAATCCAGGTGTGGTCTCACTAGGGAACTATACAACTGCAGAAGGACCTCTTTGCTCCTATACTCAACTCCTCTTGTTATGAAAGCCAACATGCCATTCGCTTTCTTCACTGCCTGCTGTACCTGCATTCTTACTTTCATTGACTGATGAACAAGGACCCTCACATCCTGTTGCACTTCCCCTTTTCCCAACTTGACACCATTTAGATAATAATCTGCCTTCCTGTTTTTGCTACCAAAGTGAATAACCTCACATTTATCCACATTAATCTGTATCTGCCATGCATCTGCCCACTCACCCAACCTGTCCAAGTCACCCTGCATTCTCATAGCATCCTCCTCACAGTTCACACTGCCACCCAGCTTTGTGTCATCTGCAAATTTGCTAATGTTACTTTGAATCCCTTCATCTAAATCATTGATGTATATTGTAAATAGCTGCGGGTCCCAGCACCGAGCCTTGCGGTACCCCATTAGTCACTGCCTGCCATTCTGATAGGAACCCCTTAATCCCGACTCTTTACTTCTTGTCTGCCAATCAATTTTCTATCCATGTCAGCACTCTACCCCCAATACCATGTGCCCTAATTTTGTTGATTAATCTCCTATGTGGGACCTTATCAAATGCTTTCTGAAAGTCCAGGTACACTACACCCACTGACTCTCCCTTGTTCATTTTCCTAGTACATCCTCAGAAAATTCCATAAGATTAGTCAAGCATGATTTCCTCTTCAAAAATCCATGCCGACTCGGACCGATCCTGTTACTGCTATCCAAATCCCGCTATTACATCTTTTATAATTGACTCCAGCATCTTCCCCACCACCGATGTCAGGCTAACTGGTCTATAATTCCCTGTTTTGTCTTTCCCACCTTTCTTAAAAAGTGGGATAACATTAGCTACCCTCCAATCCACAGGAACTGATCGTGAATCTATAGAACCTTGGAAAACGATCACACATTCATCCATGATTTCTAGAGCCACTCCCTTCAGTCCCCAGGGTTGCAGACCTGTTATCAGGCTTCTGAACAGTCCTTCCATAAGCAAGGTTACTGTCCGATTCACCTCTACCCCATTGCAAAAATTGGACTTTGTCTATGGAACTGGTGCGCTACAATGCTGAAAACAGCTGCCACAGTCCAGACATAAAAACAGCATTTTTCCACGAGCAGTAGCTCTACTCAACAGCCAAAAGTCTGAAGCCTCCTTGTGCTCTGTTATTTTATTTCATTCTTCACATGTTTAAATTATAATGTTTTATTTTTAATTGTCTACTATATATTGTGTTGTTACTTGCGAGCAAAGCACCAATGCAAATTCCTTGTATGTATACATACTTGGCAAATAAAATTGATTAAATATATTCGGCACTATGTATCTTCCCCTTTGCTCTACCTATTTTACTTCAGTTTGACTTGATTGTATTTATGTATCGGATTATCTGATCTATTTGTATAGCATTCAATATTTGGCACGATTTGGTTGCCGCTGCTCTCTCTTCACACTGTGTTTTTGATTTTCTGTTTTTGGATTGAATCCTGTTTTTAATTTGTGTCTCTGTGATGTCCTTATTGTTATATTCCGATTATATGTTATTCCGATATACTATGTAAGGTGTCCTTGAGATGTTTGAAAGGCGCCCATTAAATAAAATTTATTATTATTATTATTATTCAACCACTGAGTGTCGCCAGCAATAGCTGCCTCGCCAACGTCTGCCTCGTCTGTCCCTTCCTTTGTTTGTTTTTGGTATGTGTAAAATGTATGTTTTTAGTGTTCATTTGATTGTTTTATGTAGGGGTTGGGGAACTTTTGCCTAATCTCTTACCTCGATGGAGATGTGACATTTTTCTGTATCGTCTTGCTGTTCACACTGCGGCCTAACATCGAGTTGGCTGTCTCTTGCTTGAGACCGATTTCGAGAGCTCCACCACCGCAGCCTACAGGGCTTAACATCGTGGAGCCCGCGGTCTCTGGTCAGAGACAGACATCCGGAACTACAAGCCGCAGGAACTTCGATCGCCTCGACACGGGAGCTTCGATCACCCCGACGCGGTAGATTTGATTGCCCGGACACGGGGGCTTCGACCGCCAGCTGCGGGAGCTCCGACTGCCCCGACCCATGGCTCAACTGCCCCGACTGTAGGAGAGAAATGAGGGAAGAAGATTAGACTTTATTGCCTTCCATCATAGCAAGGAATGTGGGGAATCCACTGCGGTGGATGTTTATGTTTACTTTTATGTAGTTGTGTGTCTTGTTGCTTTTTTAGTACGGCTGGTTAGTAATTCGCATATCACTGTACCTTAATTGGTACGTGACAATAAAAGGCCTTTGAAACCTTTGAAAACAAAGTTTTTCACTATATCTCAGTACAAATGACAATAATAAATCAAAACATAAAGTTCTTCAATACAGTCTGTGCACAAACTAAACATCACCATAATGAGAAGAACTGATCCTCTGTAGATGGGAATTTGATATTGCATCATATTCTGGTCTCTCTTCCAGCCATTTGCCCCCATCTTGCTCTACATTTAAGATAGTCACAAAATGCTGGAGTAGGTGACGTTACGGGTTAAGGCCCTTCTTCAGACTGAAAGTCAGGAGTGAGGCAAACGAGAGATAGAGAGGGTGATGTAAGAACTGCAGATGCTGGTTTACACTGAAGATAGGCCCGAAACGTCACCCATTCCTTCTATTCAGAGATGCCGCCTGTCCCGCTAAGTTACTCCAGCAATTTGCATCTATCTTTGGTGTAAATCAGCATCTGCAGTTCCTTCCTATACATTTTGCCTGCTCTACATTTAGATGCAGATCCTCCACACTGCATGGCCCGTCCATCCAATAGATTGTTTGGGAGTCCAGTGGATGCATTTGGCGGTTGCTATGGGACTGGAGGCATCTTCTACTAATTGGTCCGTTCTTGAATTTCCCATTTGCAAACCGTTCAGGTTACAAAAAGCTCCCGGGAAGAGAAACCAGTCACAATCTGGGGATGAGCCAATTGACAATAGACAATAGGTGCAGGAGAAGGCCATTTAGCCCTTCGAGCCAGCACCACCATTCAATGGCTGATCATCTCCAACCAGTACCCCATTCCTGCCTTCTCCCCATATCCCCTGGCTCCGCTATCTTTAAGAGCCCTATCTAGCTCTCTCTTGAAAGTATCCAGAGATCCGGCCTCCATCGTGCTCTGAGGCAGAGAATTTGACAGAATTCATAACTCTCCGTTGCTCATCTCTGCTCTAAATGGGGTACCCCTTATTCTTAAACAGCGGCCCCTGGTTCTGGATTCCCCCAACATGGGAATATGTTTCCTGCCTCCATTGGCAAATTTGCTAATGTCACTTTGAATCCCTTCACCTAAACTAGCCGGAGTGGGAGGAGAGTGAGAAGTGAGTCAGAGGGGGAAAACAGATTAAAACTGAGGAATTTGGTTTGTAAATTGGTAAATTAGGCAATTTATCAGTCAATATAAGCAGGACGGCTCTTAGGGAGCGTCAGTGAGGGAGCAGCCTTGTGAGGGAAGTGCCCTGTGAGAAAAGTGTGAGTCTTTGAGAGAAAAGTGTGAGGATCTTATAGAAACTTACAAAATTCTTAAGGGGTTGGACAGGCAAGATGCAGGAAGATTGTTCCCGATGTTGGGGAATTCCAGAACAAGGGGTCACAGTTTAAGGATAAAGGGGAAGTCTTTTAGGACCGAGATAAGAAAAACAATTTTCACACAGTGAATCTGTGGAATTCTCTGCCACAGAAGGTAGTTGAGGCCAGTTCATTGGCTATATTTAAGAGGGAGTTAGATGTGGCCCTTGAGGGTAAAGGGATCAGTGGGTATGGAGAGAAGGCAGGTACAGGATACTGATGAATGGCGATGGAGGCTCGAAGGGCCGCATGTCCTACGCACCTATTTTCTATGTTTCTATGTTTCTATGTTTGGCTCAAGAGTCTTCGGCGAGGAGGCTGAGGAGAGGAGGCTACGCAAAATGCTGGAGAGAGACGAAAGAAGGAGATGTCAGGCAAGCTGATTCGGTGTGACGCTTGCAGTATGTGGGAGGTCAAGGACACTGCTGGTGCTTCTGGCTGCTACAAATGTGAGAAGTGCATCCAGGTACAGTTGCTGAAGGACCGTGTTGGGGAACTGGAGAAGCTAGTGGATGACGTCAGGTTCGTCCGTGAAACTGAGTCGTTCCTCGACAAATCCTACAGTAAGTTTGTTACACCTAAGGTACTGGAAGAGAGAAGGTGGGTGACAGTGAGAAAGGGAGGGAAAAATGGAATGCAAACGTCCCCTGGTGTTGTACCTCTCATGAACATGTTCGCCCACTTAGAAGCCGCCGGGACAGAAGACGTTATCACACTGAGCGGCGGAGTGGCTTGCGAAGCAAAAAGGGCTGTTGAGCCAAAACCAAAGAGCCAAAACCAAAGAGGCCAACGTCAGGCAATGCCATTGTAGTTGGAGACAGTGTAGTCGGCACAAACGATGTCGGAAAGAAGGGGATGCATATTCTGCAGCGTGACTTTAGAGAGCTCGGAAAAATGCTGAAAAGCAGGACCTCGAGGGTTGTTATCCCCGGTTTGCTTCCAGTTCCTCGTGCTGGCAAGAGCAGGTACAGGGAGATACGGGACCTGCATGTGTGGCTTAGGAACTGGTGCAAGGGGCAGGGATTTAGATTCTTAGATCACTGGGATCTGTTTAAGAGTAAGGGGGGACTGTACAAAAGGGACGGATTGCATCTTAACAGGTGGGGGACCAGCATTCTGGCAGGCAGGTTTGCCACTGCTACACGGGTGGTTTTAAACAGAATAAGGGGGGTGGGGTGTCGAATGGGATAGTCGAGGACGGAGTTAAAGGGAAAGAGAGTAAAGGGATGGTTAATGACCCCAGAATTAACGGGAAAGAAAGCTCACAAAGGGATAGGAGAGTATGGCCAAGTGTAATAGGGATCGATGTGAAAGGTGAGATGCGTAAGAAATTAAAAGTATTGTATATGAATGCGCAAAGTATAAGAAGTAAAGTAGATGAGCTTGAGGCTCAGTTAGAGGTTGGTAGATATGACATAGTGGGGATTACTGAGATGTGGCTGCATGAGGATCGGGCCTGGGAACTTAATATTCAGGGTTATACATCCTAAAGAAAGGACAGGAAGGTGGGCAGAGGAGGGGGGCATTAGCGGAAAACCCTGGGGGGCCAGAGGGGACGTGTCCCCTCCATGTTTTCAGAGGTGGGGGACAGTCCCCCCTCATGTTACAAGCTTTGTAAGGTATGTCGGGTTTAATTTTGTTTGTTTAAAGTCGTTTGTTTCGAGTCGAGACGTTCGATTCGAGTCGTTCGTTCATCACTGCATTCCACTGACAAAAAAACAATGTGCTAACTGCACAACAATGTGCTAACTGCTATCGATCCCATTCCAGCATCCTTAGTAATTATAATTGTGTCACATTGTTTTCGTGTCAGAGGAATGGAATAGAGTGTTAAATGCCTCGAAGCATCTGAGTTTTAATGACATTGTCTATTGTCTATCTCCCATTAATTTTATTCAAAGGAACGCGAAATACTTGAAGCAAGGTCCGTTCACGAAAACGATGTGTTAACTATCTGCCATTGTTAATTGCTGCATCGAAATCCATTCATTAATCCTCCTAATATAATTGTGTGAACTGACCTTGCTTCAAGTATGATGCGTTCCTTTGAATAAAATTAACGGGAGATGCATTTAAAAATGTCAGGCGCGGGCACAATTATCATTTGAACTTTGGAGGCTGATTTGTGAACATCGAAATGTCTGACGGTTCAATGTGGAGATGTTTGAAGAGAAGGCATCCAGACAATACTTCATTTCAAAAGGCGAGACAAAGAACACTGCATTCATTTTTCATGCGGGTACCACTTTCCAAAAGGTATATTTTAAGTGCTGATCAACTACCTATCTTTTCTCATTTCACTTTTTATATTTTGTATGAATATTATTGCATGGAAGAAACTGCAGAAAATCTACCATATTATGTGTGAGCAGCCCGTTCTTATTCAGTGATACCATCCATGAAAGAATGCTACTTAATCATATAGTTTACCCGGGACTAGCACTTATATGCTCTCAGGTAGTGTCCACATTGTATTCTATGTATTTTCTGTCTGCGTTCGTTTTGAATCTGTGGGTTTGTTGGTTGGGGGCTTCTGGACATCTGAATTTCCCTGAGGGGATCAATAAAGTATTTATTATTATTATTATTATTATTATTATTATTATTATTATTATTATTATTATTATTATTATTATTATTATTATTATTATTATTATTATTATTATTATTATATCATTACAGAGGCTTGTGACATTCATCAACTCTGCAGTTTGCAATTAATGATAGGAAACAAACTTCATTCCAATGTACAATTTAGGGTCAAAGTTCCTTTGGCGTTTTAAGTGCATTAGATAAACTTGTCATAAAAATAACAGAAATCACATTGACTAATTGAAACTTAACTTCTGACTAAAATTTTTAATGATTTAACAATTTGAACCAACTTTTAAACACAAACTTTCCAGTTTTAACTTCTAACTGAAATATCGATGTTCTAAAGAAGTCGAGCTGAGAAAGCGCAACTATTATGTTCAGGTTTTCCAATGTATTTTTATTCGCCTCTGTAATAATTTGGGGGAAATAAAAACGTTGACATGACAATTTAAACACAGACACAACTGTAAACTAACAATTCGCACTTGTAAATGTTGATGGAAATGCGAGGACAGAACTTGTGGGCGGAAAGTTCCAATGTTTTGTGTTTTGATTCTGTCAATGAACGTCGCAGTGTAATGTTGTATAAGCAAAGGTTTCCCATCTGATAGCCATCTAGCAACAGATGGGGAAAGAGCCATTGGTCAGGCTGGTAAAGTGAAGGCTCCTGCAGGGGTTCCTGCTGTTGCACTGGGGAATTAGTGGGGGAATCTGCTGCTGTTGGGATCTCCATGAGAACCGGATTGAAATATGGTGGACGTACATTAATTCTGGTATTAGAGTACGATCGTACAGGTGCCGATGGAATCGGTGCCTTCACTAGGAACTTCTCCAGATAGTAAGCTCCTGTCCTGGCTGAAAACTACGTGGGAAACGTGGTGGAAATAGCCGTGGAATCATAGTCATGCAGGACGCTTACAGGTCCTTCGGCCCATTTTGTCCATGCCGATATAGATGGCCATCTAAGCTGGTCCCATTCGCCTGCATTTTACCCATATTTCTCCAAACCTCCCCTATCCTATTTAGTGCCAGGGGTGGTGATGAAGGCAGAGATGATAATTGCGTTCAATAGGCTTTTAGATAGGTACAGGGTAGTGCGGGAAGATTTATGGGTCGTGTGCAGGTAGATGCGATCAGTTTGAATTGGCATCATGTTCGGCACAAACATTGTGGGCCGAAGGGCCCGTTCCGTTGCTATACTGTTCTCTATTCGATGTTCTGTGTATCCATTTTGCTACCCATTTTTTTTAACACGCCTTTTACCACTACCTGGTTCAGAAAGAATACAGTGACATTAGCAATGTTGGATGAAATCACAGATCTGAATTACAAAAGCAAGATTATTTTTTACCACGGAACAACTTTTGTGAAGGACTCTGTCATCAAGAACACAAACTACTGATGTAACTCAGCGGGTCAGGCAGCATATGTGGAATGAAATGAACAGGCGGCATTCCGAGTAGGGACCGGTCTTCAAACCCCAAACATCGCCGATTTATTCAGTTATTAGAGAAATGCATACATTTTATTTTTTTACTTGGGTCTCACTAATGTTCATGAATGTTGTAATCAGATATTGGCGTTACATGAAGTAATTGACAAAAACTGAATACAATTGAATTCAGATTGTGTCTTGAAGTTATGAATGTATGATTTCCATCATGAATCATTTCCAAATAGAGGGAGAGAATCTCCACCTGTAGATTGAATTGAATTGAATTTCCTTTATTGTTATTCAAAGAAGTTTGAACAAAATGTTGTGCATGACAGTTACAAAGGCAACAAAACACACAATTACAGAGACCAAATGCTTTCTGCAGATTATATAGCAATTTTATGAACTAACAGGATGTAGCACCAAAGCAGTTGTCGATGTAGCGGAGGTAGAGGTCGGGGATGGGGCCCTGATATGTATTGAACAAGGATTGCTCGACGTAACCGACAAATAGGCAGGCATAGCTGGGGCCCATGCGTGTGCCCATAGCTACGCCTTGTATTTGGAGGAAATGGGAGGAGTCGAACGTGAAGTTATTGAGAGTAAGGACCAGCTCCGCTAGGCGGAGGAGAGTGTCAGTGGCTGGCTCAGTGACTGGCGCAACCTATACCCAGCCACTGACACTCTCCTCCGCCTAGGCTGGTCCTTACCCTCAATAACTTCATGTTCGACTCCTCCCATTTCCTCCAAATACAAGGCGTAGCAATGGGCACACGCATGGGCCCCAGCTATGCCTGCTTATTTGTCGGTTACGTCGAGCAATCCTTGTTCAATACATACCAGGGCCCCATCCCCGACCTCTACCTCCGCTACATCGACGACTGCTTTGGTGCCACCTCCTGCACCCGCACACAACTGACAGACTTCATCCACTTCACCACTAACTTCCATCCGGCACTCAAACACACCTGGACCATTTCCGACACTTCCCTACCATTCCTTGACCTCACTATCTCCATTGCAGGTGATAGACTTCTGACCGACATCCACTATAAACCCACTGACTCCCATGGCTATCTGGACTACACTTCTTCCCACCCTGCTTCCTGTAAGGACTCCATCCACTACTCCCAATTCCTCCGTCTATGCCACATCTGCTCCACGGATGAGGCGTTCCACACCAGGACATCTGAAATGTCCTCATTATTCAGGGAACGGGGGTTCCCTTCCTCCACCATAGATGAGGCTCGCACCAGGGTCTCTTCCATACCACGCAACACTGCTCTCTCTCCCCATCCACCCACTCGCAACAAGGGCAGATTCCCCTAGTCCTCACCTTTCACCCCACCAGCCGTCACATACAAAAAGTAATCCTCCGTCAGTTTCGCCACCTCCAACGTGACCCCACCACTCGCCACATCTTCCCATCTCCCCCCATACCTGCCTTCCGCAAAGACCGCTCCCTCCATATCTCCCTTGTCAAATCTTCCCTTCCCTCTCGTACCACCCCCTCCCCGGGCACTTTCCTTTGCAACCGCAAGAGATGCAACACTTGTCCCTTTACCTCCCCCCTCGACTCCGTTCAAGGACCCAAGCAGTCGTTCCAGGTGCGACAGAGGTTCACCTGCATCTCCTCCAACCTCATCTATTGCATCCGCTGCTCTAGATGTCAGCAGATCTATATCGGTGATACCAAGCGGAGGTTGGGCGATCGTTTCGCCGAACACCTCCGCTCGGTCCGCAATAACCAAGCTGACCTCCCGGTGGCTCAGCACTTCACCTCCCCCTCCCACTCCGTCTACGACCTCTCTCTCCTGGGTCTCCTCTATGGCCACAGCGAGCAGCACCGGAAATTGGAGGAACAGCGCCTCATATTCCGCTTGGGGAGTCTGCATCCTGGGGGCAGGAACATCGAATTCTCCCAATTTTGTTAGTCCTTGCTATCTCCTCCCCTTCGTCAGTCCCCCTGCTGTCTCCTCCCATCCCCCAGCCTTCGGGCTCCTCCTCCTTTTTCCTTTCTTGTCTCCGCCCCCGATCAGTCTGAAGAAGGGTTTCGGCCCGAAACGTTGCCTATTTCCTTCACTCCATAGATGCTGCTGCACCCGCTGAGTTTCTCCAGCTTTTTTGTGTACCTTCATTTATATATTGCTTGGTTTTAATAGCTCAGTTTCCATACTACAGCTACCACAGATTTAAAAAAACACTGGACATCATGCTGGACAGTAGACACCATAATATGGGACAGAACAAGCTGCTTGAAAGTGTCCTGTCCTATATTATGTTGTCCAGCATGATATCCAATGTTTTTTTAAATCTGTGTTACAGATCTGCACTAATTGACGCATTCTAACGGTAGTGGAGGCATCCACGTCGCGGGTTGGAAACTGGAAGAATCCCGAGCTAATTACCATTCACAGGGCGCACAGCTGAAGCTTCCGATTCATCGCTTGAGTGTGCGCATGCGCACGCGGCCGGCAAGAAATTGTGTCCCCCCTGTCCCCGGTCCCCTCCATGTATTGACACCGGTTTCTGTCTCTGGAGGGGGGGGGTAGCTCTGCTGGTGAGGGAGGGAATTCAGACCCTTGTGAGGGAAGATATAAGGACTGACGAGGTAGAATCATTGTGGATTGAGTTGAGGAATTGTAAAGGCAAAAATACACTAATTGGTGTTATTTACAGACCCCCAAATCGTAGCCCGGATATAGGGTGTAAGTTGCAGCAGCAGTTAAAACTGGCATGTAACAAAGGTAATGGGGGATTTCAATATGCAGGTACACTAGGAAAATCAGGTTGGTTCAGGACCCAAGAAAGAGAGTTTGTAGAATGCCTCCGAGATGGATTCTTAGAGCAGCTTGTAATGGAGCCGACCAGAGAAAAGGCAATTCGGGATTTAGTGTTGAACCAGATATGATAAGAGAACTCGAGGTAAAGGAACCGCTTGGAGGTAGTGATCATAATATGATTAGTTTTAATCTGCAATTTGAGAAGGAGAACGTTAAATCGGAAGTGGCAGTGATGCAGTTGAACAAAGGGGACTATGAAGGCATGAGAGGGCAGCTGGAAAGGGATCCTAGCAGGAATGACGGTGGAACAGCAATGGCAGGAATTTCTGGGCATAATCTGGGAGACGCAGGATCATTTCATTCCAAAAAGGAAGAAATATTTTAACGGAAGTAGGAGGCAACCGTGGCTGACAAGAGAAGTTAGGAATAGAATAAAACTAATAGAAAAGATGTATAACAAAGCAAAGAGTAGCCGGAAGCCAAAGGATTTGCAAACTTTCATAGGACAACCGAAGGAAACAAAATGGGCAATACGGGCTGTAAAGATGAAATATGAAGGGAAGCTGGCCATGAATATAAAGAAGGACAGTAAAAACTTATTTAGATATGTTAATGGAAAAAGTGTAGCAAAGTCAAATGTGGGACCCTTGAAGGCAGACACAGGTAAAATTATTATAGGCAACAAGGAAATGGCAGAAGAGTTGAGTAAGTACTTCAGATCTGTCTTCACTAAGGAAGACACAAACAATCTCCCAGATGTATTGGAGGACAGAGGATCTAAGGGGGTAGAGGAACTGAAATAAATTTTCATTAGGTGAGAAATAGTATTGTGAAGGCTAATGGGACTGAGGGATGATAAATCCACTGGGCCTGATGGTCTGCATCCCAGGGTCCTCAGGGAGGTGGCTCTAGAAATAGTGGACGCATTGGTGAACATTTTCCAATGTTCAATAGATTCAGGATCAGTTCCTGTGGATTTGAGCATAGCTAATGTTATCCCACTTTTCAAAAAAGGAGTGAGAGTGAAAACAGGGAATTACAGACCAGTTAACCTGACTTCGGAGGTGGGAAAGATGCTGGAGTCAATTATTAAAGAGGTAATAATGGGGCATTTGGAAAGCAGTAAAAGGATTAGTCCAAGTCAACATGGATTTATGAAAGGTAAATCATGCTTGACAAATCTTCTGAAATTTTTTGAGGATATGACAAGTAAAATGGATGAAGGGGTGCCAGTGGATGTAGTGTATCTAGACTTTCAGAAAGCCTTTGATAAGGTCCCGCACAGGAGACTGGTGACTAAAATTAGAGCACATGGTATTGGGGATGGGATGTGGATATGGTTAGAAAATTGGTTGGCAGACCGGAAGCAAAGAGTAGGAGTGAACGGGTCCTTTTCAGAATGGCAGGCAGTGGCGAGTGGAGTGCCGCAAGGCTCGGCGTTGGGGCCGCAACTGTTTACCATATATATTAATGATTTGGAAGAGGGAATTAGGAGCAACACTAGCAAGTTTGCTGATGACACAAAGCTGGGTGGCAGTGTAAACTGTGAAGAGGATGTTAGGACGTTGCAGTGTGACCTGGACAGGTTGAGTGAGTGGACAGATGCGTGGCAGATGCAGTATAATATAGATAAATGTGAGGTTATCCACTTTGGGGGCAAAAACAAGGGGGCAGATTATTATCTCAATGGGGTTAGGTTAGGTAAGGGGGAGGTACAGCCGAATGGCCACCCCCTGTATCTATTTTCTATGTTTCTATGTTAAATCATTGATGTATATTGTAAATAGCTGCTGGTCCCGCACCGAGCCTTGCGATACCCCACTAGTCACTGCCTGCCATTCTGAAAGGGACCCCTTAATGATGACTCTTTGCTTCTTGTCTGCCAGCCAATTTTCTATCCATGTCAGCACTCTACCCCCAATACCATGTGCCCTAATTTTGTCCACTAATCTCCTATGTGGGACCTTGTCAAATGTTTTCTGTAAGTCCAGGTATACTATATCCACTGGCTCTTCCTTGTTCATTTTCCTAGTACACCCTCAAAAAATTCCATAATTAGTCAAGCATGATTTCCTCTTCAAAAATCGGGCTGACTCGGGCCGTTCCTGTTACTGCTATCCAAATGCCGCTCTTACATCTTTTATAATTGACTCCAACATCTTCCCCACCACCAAGGTCAGGCTAACTGGTCTATAATTCCCTGTTTTCTCTTTCCCACCTTTCTTAAAAAGTGGGATAACATTAGCTACCCTCCAATTCACAGGAACTGATCCTGAATCTATAGACCATTGGAAAATGATCACCGATGCATCCATGATTTCTAGAGCCATTTCCTTCAGTACCCAGGGATGCAGACCATCAGGCCTTGCGGATTTATCAGCCTTCAGTCCCATCAGTCCACCCAACATAATTTCCTGCCTAATGTGGATTTTCTGCAGTTCCTCCGTCACCCCTGATCATCTGGCCACTAGTACATCAGGAAGATTGTTTGTCCTCATTAGTGAAGACAGATACAAAGTACCTGTTCAGCTCATCTGCCATTTCCTTGTTCCCCATAATTAATTCACCTTTTTCAGTCTTCAAGGGTCCAACTTTGGTCTTAACTAAATTATTCCTCCTCACATACCTAAAGAAACTTTTACTATTCTCCTTAATATTCTTGGCTGGCTTACCTTCGTACCTCATCTTTTATCCCCGTATTGACTTTTTAGTTATCTTCTGTTGCTCCTGAAACATTACCTAATCCTCTTGCTTCCCGCTCATCTTTGCTACGTTGCACTTCTTATCTTTTATTTTTAAACTGTACCTGACGTCCCTTGTCAGCCACGGCCGCCCCTTACTCTCCTTGGAATATTTATTCGTCTTTGGAATGAACTGATCCTGCACCTTCTGTATTATTCCCAGAAATACCTACCAATGTTGTTCCACTGTCATCCCTGCTAGGGTATCTTTCCAGCCAACTTTGGCCAGCTCCTCCCTCATGGCTCCATAGTGTCCTTTATTCAACTGTAACACTGACACCTCCAATTTACCATTCTCCCTCTACAATTGTAGATTAAACTTGACAATATTATGATCTCTACCTCCTAATGGCTCCTTAACCTCAAGCTGCTTCATCAAATCCGGTTCTTTACATAACACTAAATCCAGAATTGCCTTCACCCTGGTAGGTTCCATTACAAGCTGCTCTAAGAATCCATCACGGAGGCAATCCACAAAGTCCCATTCTTGGGGTCCAGTAGCAACCTGATTTTCTAAGCCTACCTGCATATTGAAATCTCCCATATCACCATTATCTTTATTGCATGCCAATTTAAACTCCTGAATCAACTTGCACCGTATATTCAGGCTACTGTTTGGGGCCTGTAGATAAGTCCCATTAGGTCTTTTTACCCGTACAATTACTTAGTTCTATCCATGCTGACTTCACACCTCCTGTTTCAATGTCATCCCTTGCAAGGGACTGAACTTCATACCTCACCAACAGAGCTACCCCACCCCTTCTGCCCACCTTGTCTGTCTTTTCGATATGAGGTATATCCTTGAATATTCAGTTCCCATCCCTGGTCCTTTTGCTGCCATGTCTCTGTAATTCCCACAAAAGGCCATGCACGTGAGATTAGATATGGTTTTAGACATGCAGAGTGGAAACAGGCCCTTCAGCGCACCGAGTCTACGAAGGATATTTAAAATAAAAGGGCTGTTTAAAGTTCACAAGCTGAACCTTTTAAAAAAAAATCGAATTTGAAGGAAAAGTGAAGAATTACAATGAAAATATTTCTAAGAGCTGGCGTCAGGATAAGTGTGAGGTGCTACATCTTGGCAGGCCAAATCAAAATAGGATGTACATGGTAAATGGTAGCGAATTGAGGAATGCGGTTGAACAGAGGGATCTAGGAATGACTGTGCATAGTTCCCTGAAGGTGGAATCTCATGTAGATAGGGTGGTAAAGAAAGCATTTGGTGTGCTGGCCTTTATAAATCAGAGCATTGAGTATAGAAGTTAGGATGTAATGTTAAAATTGTACAAGGCATTGGTGAGGCCAATTCTGGAGTATGGTGTACAATTTTGGTCGCCAAATTGTAGGAAAGATGTCAACAAAATAGAGTGAGTACAGAGGAGATTTACAAGAATGTTGCCTGGGTTTCAGCAACTAAGTTACAGAGAAAAGTTGAACAAGTTAGGTCTTTATTCTTTGGAGCGCAGAAGGTTAAGGGGTGACTTGATAGAGGTCTTTAAAATGATGAGAGGGATAGACAAAGTTGACGTGGATAAGCTTTTTCCATTGAGAGTAGGGAAGCTTTAAACAAGAGGACATCATTTGAGAATTAAGGGACAGAAGTTTAGGGGTAACATGAGGGGGAACTTCTTTACTCAGAGAGTGGTAGCGGTGTGGAATGAGCTTCCAGTGGAAGTGGTGGAGGCAGGTTCGATTTTGTCATTTAAAAATAAATTCGATAGGTATATGGACGGGAAAGGAATGGAGGGTTATGGTCTAAGTGCAGGTAGATGGGACTAGGGGAAAATAAGTGTTTGGCACGGACTAGAAGGGCCGAGTTGGCCTGTTTCCATGCTGTAATTGTTATATGGTCATTCCTGGGAACACGTGGTAATTTTGATGACCAATTCAACAGATTTTTGTGTCTCCAATTCATGCTTTAAAGATGCAAAAAGTTGCGTTTACAAGTGAAGCTTTGACAAAGTCGAAACCTATTTTAAAAGAATTTTAAATTAAAAGGAGTCTGCAGATGCTGTAAACGAGTTCATGTAGAAGAATAAGCAACGACTAAACAAGCCAATTGATTTCATTTGAAGTGAAGATGCAATTTGTCTAATTTAAACTAGTTTGCCTGACCCATGATTATTTGCCCAGCCACAAAGATATACTTTTTCTCACCCCAACAACAAAATTAAAACTCAATAGATTATTCTGCAGAGGCATCGTTTAAGACTCGGCTGTACACTGTCCTGTATCCAACATTCCTAAAGCACTCCCATAATTAACCCGTTCAAGAAAGAACTGCGGATGCTGGAAAAATCGAAGGCAGACAAAAATGCTGGAGAAACTCAGCGGGATGAGCCAGCATGCATCTAGATGCTGCCTCACCCGCTGAGTTTCTCCAGCACTTTTGTCTCCCATAAATAACTCACTCCCTTCACCCAGGAGGTGGGTATATGGAACAAGCTGCCAGAGGAGGTAGTGGAGGCTGGTACAATGGCATTTAGAAGACATTTGGACAGGACTATTTGGACTAATTGTCTGTTTCTCTAATATATACTGAACTTTTTTTGCTGTTTAGTAAGGGTTTTACAGTACAATATGTTTACACCACTGTTGTGCTGCTACGTAACCCGCTCCATGACACACTGAGGAGCACCTTCAGCAACAGACTATTTCCACCAAGGTACAGCACTAAACGCCACAGGAGATCCTGTTTCCCCATGGCTATCAAACTGTACATCTCCACCCCCTTCTGTCGTGGGGTAGACTGACTCCCCCCCCCCCGTCCCCCTCTCCCCCTCCCCAACTTTGCACATCCCCATTTGTTTCCACTCATCACTTTAATTTCCTGTTTCATTTTTAGTTTAGTTTATTTTAGTTTAGTTTAGAGATACCGCGCGGAAACAGGCCCTTCGGCCCACCGGGTCCGTGCCGACCAGCGATCCTCGCACGTTAACACTAACCAGCGATCATCCTGTACACTAGCACTACTCCACACACTAGGGACAATTATAATGTTACTAAAGCCAATTAACCAACAAACCTGCAAGTCTTTGGAGTGTTGTAGGATATCGAAGATCTTGGAGAAAACCCACGCAGGGCATGGGGAGAACGTACAAACTCTGTATAGACAGCACCCATAATCGGGATCGAACCTGGGTCTCCGGCGCTGCATTTCCTGTAAGGTAGCAATTCTACCGCTGCGCCACCATGACCGCCTTTATCTTGTGTTTTATTACTGTTGGCAGATCAATTTCCCTCCTGGGACAGATAAAGTTCTATCGTATGTGTTTAATTGTTCATTTAAGGACATATGACAATAAAGCGCTCTTGATTCTTGACAGATACATGGATTGGATAGGTATGGAGAGATATGGAGCAAATTCAGCCGGATGGGACGTGTAGATGGAGCATCTTGTTCAATGTGGGCAAGACAAAATGTGCATGAACAGTAGATGCTGGTTCACACTCAAGATAGACACAGAATGCTGGAGAAACTCAGCGGGACAGGCAGATTATAACTCAGCGATATGAATATTGATTTCTCCAACTTCAAATAACCCTTGCCTTCCCTGTCTCTCCATCCCTCCCCCACCCTAGTTCTCCAACTAGCTTCACTGTCCTTTGAAATGTCACCTATCCATGTTCTCCAGAGATGCTGCCTGACCCGATGAGTAAGTCCAGCACTCTGTGAAATGTCACCTATCCATGTTCTCCAGAGATGCTCCCTGACATTCGTCGTTTCACATTGGGACCCTTCTGGTTTGAGTGGGTAGTGGAGTAGAGAAACCAAGACGGTTGTTGCACCACCAGTGGATATAAATAGGTCCAGAGAGGGTAGAAGGCTGGGTAGGGGGGAAGGCGGGGTGGGGGGGGGGGGGGGGAGGTGGGAAGAGGTGGGGGGAATGTTGGAGACTGGAGACAGGATTGTCACTGGATGGATAGGATTCTCTCCCATAAAGAAAAGCTCAGAGGTGGTAGAAGAGCCCCACATCCCTATGTTCCCGATGTCGGGGCAGTCCTGAACCAGGGGTCACAGATTAAGAATAAGACCCGCTGAGTCACTCCACGTTTTATCTTGGTCTATTAACAGATTCAGACCTACCTTAGACCTTCTCTTGTAAGTCTGCTTGGCATCTTTTTTCACCGGCATTCTCGAAACTTGGGATGTTGATCCACACCGTGAAGGTTCGAGTTTCGACCAGTTGTTTTAATGCCTGGCAGAATGGGTATGGTGCCCACTTCAAGTTGCCAGATGTAATGGAGCCAGTTTGCCAGTTGACAGATGAAATGGAGCCCGTCTCTCATGGTTACGGATGCAGTTCACTGTGAGGTCATTGGCCAGGCACATTATGAGGTCACCTCTGATTATGATGTTTTACAAACTTGCGATCTTACGAATGGAAGGCAGGCCCAGAAGGGAATAAACCACTTCACCATATGACCGTCCAGTGGTTATAACCAACTGGACTCAAATGTTAGATACAAGGAACTGAGTTCAGTTGAGTTTATTGTCACAAGTACAGAGAAAAGCTTTTTGTCACGTGTTAAAAACAGTCAGCAGAAAGACAAAACATGATTACAATCGAGCTATTTACAGTGTATAGATATTTGGTAAGGGAATAACGTTTAGTGCAAGGTAAAGCCAGCAAAGTCCGATCAAGGAGAGTCCGAGTGTCACCAATGAGGTAGATAGTAGTTCAGCACTGCTATCTGGTTGTGGTAGGATGATTCAGTTGCCTGATAACAGCTGGAAAGAAACTGTCCCTGAATCTGGAGGTGTGCGTTTTCACACTTCTGTACCTTTACTAATTTGAGGAAGGACATTCTTGATATTGAGGGAGTAGAGTGTAGGTTAATTCCCGGGATGGCGGGACTGACATATGATGAAAGAATGGGTCGACTGGGCTTGTATTTGCTGGAATTGAGAAGGATAAGAGGGGATCTTATAGAAACATATAAAATTCTTAAAGGAGTGAAGGCTAGATGCAGGAACAATGTTCCCGATGTTGGGGGAGTCCAGAGCCAGGGGTCACAGTTTAAGAATATCGGGTTAGGCCATTTAGGACTCAGAAGAGGGAACACGTTTTCACGCAGAAAATCTGTGGAATTCTCTGGCACAGAAGGCAGTGGAGGCCAATTCACTGGATGTTTTCAAGATAGAGTTGGATGTGGCTCTTAGGGCTAACAGAATCAAAGGATATGGGGAGATAGCCGGAATGGGGTATTGATTTTGGATGATCAGCCAAGATCATATTGAAAGGCTCGAAGGACCGAATGGCCTACTCCTGCACGTATTTTCTATGTTTCTACATCATGGTGAGTCCAGCACTCGTTGATGTCTGGTCCTGAAGAAGGGTCCCGCTAAGTTACTCCAGCACTCTGTTCCTTCATGGTCTGGCTGGTGTCTTGCTTATATGAAAGAGCTACATTGCCAATGCACACAAGCTCCAACTTTGCTGTCAACATGAAACTGTTGACAGTTCAAGAAATGAAATACGTTGATGAAACCCGAGTGATGGACAAGATAATGTTTCACAGGAGAAAGTTAAATCTGCATTGAATTAAACCCCACTTGTAGAAACTAAACTAAAGGAAGATATTTCCAAAAGTTATGAGCTTGATTCTATTACTCCAGAAGTGAAGGGCAGGTGGGGGAGAGTCTAAGGCAATTACAGCCCTTGATTTGCTCAACACAGGGGATAAGGGGTTGGCTTAATCTACTTAGATCTGTCAAGAAATAAAAGGCAAACATAGAAACATAGACATAGAAACATAGAAAGTAGGTGCAAGAGTAGACCACCAGGTCCGTCGAGCCCGCACCGCCATTCGCTCATGGCTGAACACTAAACAGACACACTTACCCACAAACAGTAGACACAAGACACAGAACACAAGACACTACCCTCCCCTTTATACCGCTATCACCCCTCTCCACCCCAAGAACCTCGTGATCTCCTGGGGGAGGCAAAAAACCGGATAAAAACCCAGGTCCAATTCGGGAAAAAAATCCGGGAAATTCCTCTCCGACCCCAATCCAGGCGATCGACACTTGTCCAGGAGATCACTCAGGTCTTACTATACTAACCATACCTAGGTCCATATCCCTGCCCTCTCCCCGTAGCCCCTTATCCCCTTGGCAGCTAAAAAACCATCTATTTTAGTCTTAAATATATTTAAAGTTTCTGCTTCCACTGCTCCCTGGGGCAGTGAATTCCATAAATTAACCACCCTCTGGGTGAAGAAGTTCTTCCTCATCTCAGTTTTAAAAGAGCCCCCCCTTATTCTGCAACTATGTCCCCTAGTTCTAGTTTCCCCGATCATTGGGAACATCCTCGGTGCATCCACCCGATCAAGGCCCCTCACGATCTTATATGTTTCAATGAGATCGCCTCTCATTCTTCTAAACTCCAAAGAGTAGAGTTCCAGCCTACTTAACCTTTCCTCATATGTCAATCCCCTCATTGCAGGAATTAATCTTGTAAACCTTCGCTGCACTGCCTCCAGGGCTAGTACATCCTTTCTTAAGTATGGACCCCAGAACTGTACACAGTATTCCAAATGTGGTCTCACTAATACTGTGTACAGCTGCAGCAAGACCTCCGTGTTTTTATACTCAATCCCCCTAGCAATAAAGGCCAAAACTCCATTGGCCTTCCTGATTGCTTGCTGCACCTGCATACTAACTTTTAGTGATTCATGTACTAATACCCCTAGATCCCTTTGCGTTGCATTACAACGCAGCTCCTCCTCATTTAGAAAATAACTTGCCCTATCATTTTTTTTCCCCAAAGTGAATGACTTCACATTTATTAGTATTAAATTTCATCTGCCAAGTTGTTGCCCACTCACCTAGCTTATCTATATCCTTTTGCAGACTCTTCCTATCCTCCTCATCCCCTACTTTTCCTCCCATTTTTGTATCGTCCGCAAATTTTGATATATTACTCTTGGTTCCCTCCTCCAAATCATTTATATAAATTGTGAACAACTGGGGTCCCAGCACCGACCCTTGCGGAACCCCGCTAGTTACCGGTTGCCATCCATAGTATGAACCATTTATCCCCACTCTCTGCTTCCTATTTGTTAGCCAATCCTCTACCCATGCTAATATATAACCCCCAATCCCATAATTTTTTATTTTTAGCAAATAGTCTCTTATGTGGCACCTTGTCAAAAGCCTTTTGGAAGTCCAAACAATATTAAATCTCAAGTGTTTTCGTTTCGAGATACAGTGTGGCAACGGGCCCTTTGGCCCACCGAGTCCACGCCGACCAGCATTCACCTGTACACCTGCACTATCCTACACACTGGGGACTTTTTTATCAAAGCCAATTAACCTACAAACCTGCATGTCTTTGGAGTGTGGGAGGAACCGGAGCACCCGTAGAAAACCCACACGGGTCACGGGGAGAACGTACACACTTTGTACAGACAGCACCTGGGTCTCCAGCGCTGTGAGGTAGCAACTCTACTGCTGCACCACCCTACCTTGTTGGGGGAAAATACTTAAAAAGCAGCAGAATATTTTTGACATTTTTTGACATTTACCAAATGAGAGTTGTCCATAGCCAAAGCGTGTGTAGTTTGTTCCTGGCACGAAAATACATATGCTTTATCAGTTTCACACTTAACTCTATAAACCTAAAGACAAATCTGAACACCTTAACAAACAGATATAAAGCACACAGAGGGATTAATGGAGTGCATTTTCTCTTTTTAGTCCCTGAGAAATCAGTGGCTGTGGCAGAGGGTTGTTCTTCTGTTCTAAGCCATGCCAATCCAGATATGATTGAATAACGGAGAGGACTTGATGTGCCAATGGAGAAGGAATATCTCATTGGGTTTTAAAGTTTGCAGAGGGCTAACATACAACTTCCTTAGCATCAAGTGAATTGATCGGCATGGTGGCGCAGCAATAGACTAAGAGTTACTGCCTTACAGTGCCAGAGACCCGGGTTCGATCCTGACTACGCGTGTTTGTAGTTCGTATGTTCTCCCTGTGACCCACGTGGGTTTCCTTCGGGTGCTCTGGTTTCCTCCCACATTCTAGAGATGTGCCGGTTTGTAGGTTAATTGACGTCTGTAAATTGCCCCTAGTGTGAAGGATATAGGACTAGTGTACCGGTGATCGTTGGTTGGCGTGGACTCGGTGGCAGAAGGGCCTCTTTTCATGCCATCTCTCTAAAACAGACTATTGCCGTTACCTCGTTGGTCTCAGTTTAACATTGCTTGTGAAAATCAGCAAAGTGCAAGATTCTTTCTATAGCCCTCAGACGAGTGAGCCCATGTGCTCATATCTTAACCAGACAATCAGAACCTTTTTTAGTTTAGTTTAGAGATACTGCACAGAATCAGGCCCTTTAGCCCACCGAGTCCACGTCAACCAGCGATACCCGCACATTAAACTACCCCGCACACACTAGGGACAATTTACATTTATACCAAATTAACCTACAAACCTGCATGTCTTTGGATTGTAGGAGGAAATTAAAGATCTCGGAAAAAAACCTACGTGGGTCAAGGGGAAAACGTACAAATCTGTACTGACAGCACCCGTAGTCAGGATCGAACCCGGGTCTCTGGCACTGCAAGCAGTGTAAGCCAGGAATTCTACTGCTGTGCCACCGTGCCCGCCCCTTTTTCCCAGGACAGAGATAGAATACTAGAGGGTATGGCTTTAACAAGAGTGGGGCAAAGTTTAAAGATGTGTGGAGCAAGTTATAAGAGTGTGTTGCCAGGGGTGATTGAGGCAGATAGTGGCTCCTTGGGCAGTTCCTTCATCCGTGGGATAAATCTCAACCTCAGACTGCATTGTAGTGCAGGTAAGGACCGCCTTCCGTGAAAGATATAGTGCCAGGGCGTAATATTCTGCTGATCAAGTGCTAGTAAATGGGAATTAGTCAATGGATAGCATAGATGTAGATAGTTGTTTGGCCTGTTGCTCTGCTGTGTTACTATGACTCTCGGACCAGTGTATACACGTTTCCCCATTTGTAGCATCACCATCAGTCGTTAGAGCAGGACTTCGCTACACTTTCCTTGTATGGGCCGAGCTCTTGGTAGGGAGCACAGGTAGCTGAATGTTGCTTACAAAGGTATATACGGGGAATAGATTGGGAGAATGCACAGTCTTCTCTATAGAATGGGGAATCAAAAACCAGAGATCATGGGTGTATGGTGAGAGGAGCAAGATTTACAAGGAACCTGACGGGTAGACTTTACACTCAGTCGGCGATGCATGTACGGAACGAGTTATCAGAGGAGGTCGTTGAGATATGTTGAGTCGAAGCTGGCATTTCTAGTCATTATGTTTTGGAAATCTAGCTGCCATCTCGACAGTAGCAAGAGGTATATACGTGAGCATAACAGACCACAGTCTGTTGGGGTCAACAACCTCACCTCCTCCACTATAATTCTGTGTGCTCAGCTCTCTCTTCTACTCCCTCTTCACCCATGACTGCATCCCTAAGAATGGCTCCAACGCCATCATAAATTTGCCGACGACACCACAGTGGTAGGACTGATCAGTGACAACGACGAGTCAGCCTACAGGGAGGAGGTCCAGCACCTGACAACCTGGTGTGCCAACAATAACCTCGTCCTCAACTCCAAGAAAACGAAGGAAATTATTGTTGACTTCAGGAAGAACAGAGGGGGCAGACATACCTCCATCTATATAAACGGGACTGAGGTGGAGCGCGTCTCCAACTACAAATTCCTCGAGGTACACATCTCGGAGGATCTGTCCTGGTCCCTCAACACCTCCAAGCTGATTAAAAAGGCGCAGCAGTGCCTTTACTTCCTGAGGAGGCTCAAGAAAGCTCACCTGTCCCCCCAGATCCTGACCAACTTTTACCGCTGTACCATCGAAAGCATCCTGACCACCTGCTTCACGGTATGGTACAGCAGTTGCACCGTAGCGGACAGGAAGGCACTACAACGGGTGGTGAAAATCGCTCAGTACATCATCGGTGCCCCGCTCCCTGCCATGGATGCCCTCCACCGAAAACGGTGTCTGAGACGGGCCGGGAAGATCATCAAAGACCCCTCCCACCCTAACCATGGACTGTTTGCCCTCCTCCCATCAGGGAGGCGGTACAGGAGCCTCAGGTCTCGTACTAGTAGGATGAGGAACAGCTTCTACAACAACACTATCACATTGCTGAACTCGGAGTCCCGCCGATAGATTTCTCCACTCTCTCCGTCCACATTGTTTGCTATTCTGTATTTTTATTTCTATATTGCACTATTACTACGGACTGACGCTAAACTGCATTTCGTTGTACCCATACTTGTATCTGTGCAATGACAATAAAGTTTAATTGAATTGAAGCATCTTTCGTTATTTGAGTTGAGCAATAAATGTTCGGCAGGAGCTGATTCTTCAGCAATGCTCAGGTGCCCTGATGCGCCAGTTTGCACTCTAATGCGGTGTGCGGTGCAACACCAGTGTTTGCATTCTTGTAATTTGCGAAACGACACCTTATCGTGCATTTGCTTCACCAGCATCTGGGATTTGATCAGATCATCCATTTATAACATTGGATGTCCTTCCTTTCTCCACGATGTCTTCTGAGTCATCTGAGTATTCCCTGTTTTCCTCTTGTATATGTAGCAATGTTACAAAAATTTTAGATTTAAAAAACCTAGTCTATAATTTAGCCCATCAGATAAAGCATAGAAATAACTTTAATTTGACACCTAATTCACTTTCATATCTTCAGTATTAAACTAGTTATGGCTATTTTCATACTCGGAAACGAGCATCTTGTTCCCTATTGCTTTTCCATTGACTTAACACAAAAACTGTGACCGAGGACAGTTAAAAGCCCACAACTTTCTTAACAATTAAGAGAACTGGAAGAAATTTTCAGTTATTATAGATTGAAGCATTCTGAAACAAATATAACACAATCTTACTTAGCTCACATGAAATTAAAGCATATAATTAGTTAGTTACCTAATTGTAGCTGATTACAAAATTCAATTACTAGATCTATACATCTATCAATTTCTTAGGAATAGATTAACATTTTTAAATAGCCTAAGTGTCCAAATAACATTCACACAAGAATTCACAATATAACATAATTTTTAAATCTCATTGTCATGGATTTATAGGCCAAATGGAAGGAATTTAATGTGTAATACCTGTAAATTAATGGCCATTTAAATCATCTTGCGAGTGGGTTTTTCTGGAACGCGATCATTTGAAACGTTGCGGTTTGCGGTGATTTAGTTGCTATTTCGGCAGGAAAAATACTGTCGTATGCGGGCTAAATCACAGTTTCGCAACTTAAAATGTGAATTAAAGGCATCTTAAGGATCACTTTTATACATAAAATAGACGGCTTTCTTTTACCGGTCCCGTACCTGAAATCCGTCCCCGTTGTCGGCGTTGACGGCTTTAGAAACTGATTTTAAAATGACTCCAGCGCTGAACTTGTCAGGAGATTAAAAAGAAAAAAATACACAGAACGCCCGTCGGAACGATTCTTCAGCAAAAGCTTGCACTCCAACCAAGGTAGGGAAAAAACGCGTGTTAACCCCGCCCCCCTCGTCAAAGGCGCCAAAATCGCTCACACGGCCAGTGGCAGAATTGCAGCACCGCTGAAGGTAAGTATTGTAACATACTTAGTAATGTAGAAGCCCGGCATTTGTCCAACAGTTTTTTTGTGCTTAACAATCAGATCTCTTGAATATCAATGTCGTCTATGTCTATCTGAATCGCCATCACAGTATGATCATTCCGTCTCTGATCATACCTTCTGAACCTTCTGAATTTGTAGTCGGCAGGGCAGTACTCTGCATATCGCCCACTTGATATTGGGACATCCGGTGGCGCTGTTGTTAGCTGCCTCGGCCTTCAGTCCAGTATCTTTTAGTTTTTTTGTTATGTTGAAGAGCGTTTTCTGTGGGGGTTTTCATGTGTTTATGTGGGGGAAGAGGGTACTGTAAGGGGGATGCCGTGCTTCAGTCGCTTCCTTGAGAGGATGCAACTATTATTCGTTTCGCGTCCTCGCCCCCTCCCCCCACCCCCCCCCCCCCCCCCACGGCCTACCTACTGGATTGGCGTGGCCTTTCCTGCCGGGACCAACCAGAGCTCCAGCAGCAGCGGCGCAGCGTTGGATACATCGCGGGGCAGGCGATGCCTTACTGGGGATCGCTGTTTGGAGCTCAGGAGTGCTGGGCCTGCTGCACCGACATCGCGTAGCTGTGGTTCGCGGAGCTCCCAAAGAGGGCGGCGCTGACCAACATCGCAGAGACCTGCGACTCCGCCCGGCTCGGCCTGTGGAGTTCGGGAGCTGAGGACACAGGTGGGAGGTGGCTGATCTGGAGGTCCGGGCTGCTGAGGATGTTCTCCGTTGGGGTTCGGCATTGGGGTTCCATTATCCCGGCCCGAGGGCCTGAGCATCGGGCCACCCGTGATGGTGACTGCGGGTGCTCGGGAGGCCCAAACCACGGGTTAACATCTGGGAAGATCGGCGGGGAGGCTGGCTGGACTATGGTACCTTCCTCAACTTTGGTGCCACCGTGGGGTTATGTTGTGTCGTGGACTTCTGTGTTTGTGCTTTAAAAAAAAAAAGTTTTATTTATTTATTATTTATTTTTATGTTACTTGACTGTAAGGAAAATCCATTTCGTTGTCTCTTATGAGATAATGACAATAAATTGAATATAATACAATACAATACAATATTTGGTATTTGGTTCTTACCTCTGATCATTGGGTTTGGTTAGGTTAGGCTTGGAATATTACTGTCACAAGTACCGAGGAACAGTGAAAAGATGTGTCGCCTCCTATCCACTCAGATCCAATGTACCATTCATGGATACAATCAGTTCAAGCAAATTCATTACAGCAATTCATAGAGAAACAGGGATAATACAGAGGTAGAATATAGTTCATGATGTATAGATTATCATCCTGAATATTATTTTTTGTTTCAATCAAACTTTAAATCGTCCTTATATTTGTAAGAGTGAATAACATTTGCTCAAGCTGCATCGCATCATTCTGTTCTTCCTGGTACTCGATATGTGCAATCGGAGAATTCAAGCTCTGCAAAACAGAAAAGAAAATTTGTACTGTTGTCGGAAATTTTGAGAATTATAAGGAAGATGAGTAAATTATAATTTGTTTAACCCTGTAGCTCACATACTGGGGAGCATGAAGGGAGCGTTGCCAAGATAGAATGTAGTTAAAACAGCTAAATCTGAAACATTCTGCTGAGAAGCAGGGCTCCTTATCAGTAGGGAGAGGATAGTCTTTTGTAGTTCTGTCTACAATAGGTTCATATCTGTTGCAATCTTGCATTACAGCTGCTTTTGGTCACTGCTTATATGCAAGCCACCAAAAGGTTAACAAACAATCTCCTTTACAAGTGCACTCCATTTGTCGAGGAGAATCTGGACATTTATGATATCTACATGTTAGATACATGGGAAGGAGATTTCTAAACAACAAGAAACCTGTTTGGTATGTGATATAATTAGCATATGTGATGTATTGTGCAAGTACGCTTGCACAAGGGAGACTCAAGGTGGCGTCCTGGAATAAAGAAGCTTGTTAGTTTACTCCCGTGTCCGAGCGTTATTGCAAGTCTGTTCCAAGCGCCCCAAATACACAACAATTGGCGACGAGGATAAAATAACAAAAAAGAAAAGAACAAGGACAGCCAAGAAAAACGAAAACAAGTTAAAATAGAGGTTGTATTTGGAACAAAGTGGAACAGCACCAAGCAAAAAAATGTCGGAACGGGAAGCAAGAGCGCAAGGAAGCAAGAGCGCAAGGAAGACAAGCGGGACAGTAAGGGTCACCAAGCGCAGCTGGAAGCTAGGAGCGAAGGTGTCAACTTACCTGGAAAGTTTCCAGGGCTGTGCAGCCCACAGCCAGGCCACAGACGTCGGGTGAGGGCCTAGTACCATGTAGGCCACGGACAGGTCCAGAGAAGCCACCGACGAAAGAGGACCGTGTAACCCACGGCCAGCCCCAGTAGCAGGCACAGGTATCGGATGAGGGCCTAGTACCGTGTAGACCACAGACAGGTCGGAGAAGCCACCGACGAAAGCCGAGTCTTCAGCCCAGTCGGGAGCAGTCAGCCTGGTCGGGGGAGAAAGCATAGAAAGCGCCATGAGCGGGCATCGACCTGAGGACCTCGAGCGAGGCAGCGGGTGGCGGGCGGGCGTCAAGCCGGGCTTGGCCTGCGGCAGCAGCCTCCCCACCAGGCGCCGGACCCGAGCGAGGATGTGGACGGGCGTGGATCTCGAGCAATTCACACAGGTGTGGTGGGAATATAGATTTGCACAGAGACTGGTGGGTAAATAGAATGAGCTGCCAACGAAGGTCGTTGAGGCAGAAGCTATGACAATATTTAAAACACATTGGACAGATGCATGAATAGGAAGATTTAGAATGATTTTGCCAAACGCTGTAAGAGGGGCTAGCGTAGCACATTAGTCGGCATGGCCGAGCTGGGTTGAAGGACCTGTTCCCTTACTGTGTGCCTCCATGACAATAGGTAGAGATAGAGTACAGAATGAGTTTCTCAGATTTGTAGCTTCTCGTGGAGCATCATTTTCTAAACAAAGTCCACTGTGTTCAATGGGGCAATACGAATCGAACAGTATCCTAGCATATGGAGGGATTGGGCAGAAGCCCGATAACAATGGAAAATAAGCCATTCCTCTGTGATGTGCGCTTTCAACCTTCTGTACCTTCTGGCAGATAAGAGCACAGGCAAGAAGAGCTGACCCGATTTAGATATCATTGATGATGTGGGTAATTTTTTTCCGAATAAGCCTGAAGTGTAGATGGAGTCAATGGTGGGATGTGTGGTCTGCATGATGGATTGGTCTACATTTACAACTATCTCCAAATTATCCCGGTCTTGTCATATCTGTACCCAAACCAAAATGTAATCCAACCGGACAATATGCTTTCTATGCCCGGTCTCTAGAAGTTTTATAAGAATCACTGTAGACATGCCAATTTCCCCAGTCTCCTGATGAAGTAGAGACGATGGTGTGCCTTCGTGGGTTACGTATCAATGTGGTTGCTCCAAGACATATCGTTGGTGATGTTAACGCCATGGAACTTGAGCTCTCAGCCATTCCGTGCCATTGATGCAGATTGGGGCAAATACTCTACATTGCTTCCTGAAGTCAAAAACGATCTCCTTCGTCCTGCTGACATTGAAAGATGGGTCATTGTCATGACAACGTGTCAATAAGCTCAATATCTCCTTCTTATACTCCGTCCTGCCATTGCCCACCATTCGACCATTCACGATGATGTCTTCTGCAAACACATAGGTATGACCGAATATGGCCGTACGCTCGCGAGTGTAATGGTGGTGCAGTAGCGGAGTGGGAACGGATCCGTGCGGTGCTCCAGTGTTCAAAGTTATTGTTGAGGAGGTGTCACTTAACCTTATTAATTGTGGGCTGTGGAAGCTAAAATCGAGCATCCGGTGGTAGAGCGGGGAAGTGATCCCTCGGTCCGGGAGTTTGGAATATATCATCTTCCAAACTGCACAGAGTGGAGGATCTCCTCAATTGTTGTTCCTTTGACAGCAGATAAATATTGATTCCATCTCTGCACCAAAAGTAAGTGGTTGTGCCGGAAAATATGGCAAACGTTCAAAGACAATTAGGCTGAATAGGAATGATGCAGAGTAATGTGGCCAAAAGGTGTGAATGAGTGACTGGTGCAGATGGAGCACATTGGTCGGCCTAGGGAAGATGGGTCGAAAGTCCCGTTACCATGCGGTAGGACTCGATGACTCTATAACCATAGATAAAGCAATGTCGAAGATACAGAGTGCACAATATAGCTCGCAGGATTGCCGTGTACTGCGGTGCATCAGTTAATGAGACGATGTCTTATATCCGCAATGGGGGAGAAGCGAATTGAACAGTGCACTAGTCCAAGGAGGCACCGTTTAGAAGTCTGTTAACGGGGGAAATGAGTTATTCCTTAATACGGTGGTGCTCACTTTCAAACTTCTGTACGTTGTGCGGAACGTCAGTCGGGAAAGAAGAACTGATCGGTCTGGACAGTTCTGATTACGTTCGGTGTTTTCTTTTTGAGGCAGCGTAAAGTGTAGATGGAGCCAATGGTGGGACGTCTGGTATGTGTGATGGATTGGGCTGCGTTAATAACTCTGCAATTTCTCGAGGTCTTGCTAGACTTTTTCCCAATCAGTCTCCGATGGAACTCGACAATATTCTTTCTACGGTACATCCCGAGAAGCTTGTAAGGGTCACTGGAGACATGCCAAACTTACACAGTCTCCTCATGAAGTAGATACATTGATATGCCTTCTTGGATATTGCACATGGCCGTCCGAAGGGGGGGGTGCGTTGGGTGCGACCGCACCCCCCTTTTTTCCCTCAGAACAAGAAAAAATCCTGAGGGGAAAAAAGAAATTAAGGAAAAAAAAAAAATCAGAAAGAAAATCATTTTCCACTTTGTCGGAAAAGCGCTCGAAATTCTGGTTCTGGCCGCTGGATGATTTGGGAGAAAAATTGTCACCATCCGCGCCCGCGCAGTTGGGGAAGCGACGCAAAATGACGCCGTCTCTCCGCGCGTGTGTATTGGGCCCGGGCGGGATCTGACTGCCATTTGTAACCCACACCTAGAGCTCGATGCCTCGTGTCGTCTACTCCAGGTAAGTAGTGGAATATGGCGTTGCAGGAGGGGGAGTTTGTATTTTATCCTCGTTTCAAACTACCCATGAGGCGGTCTAATCTGGCCTGCGGGATAAGGGAGTGCCCATTTCTCCGGACCGGGGGGGGGGGGGGGAGGGGGGGTGCGGTGTCAGCCCGCCCAGTCCAGCGTCTCCTTCCACGGCATCGAAGCCTCACCATAGGCCAGCCTGGGGGCCAAGCCATCTTGCCCCCACGCCACCCCCGCTGGGCCCACGCCACCCCAGCTGGACCCCACTGTGCCCACGCCACCCCCGCTGGGCTCACGCCACCCCCGCTGTGTGCATGTCACCCCCGCTGGCTTACGCTACCCCGCTGGGCCCACGCCACCCCCGCCACCCCCGCTGGACCCCACTGGGCCCACGCCACCCCCGCTGGGCTCACACCACCCCCGCTGGGCCCACGCCACCCCCGCTGGGCCCACGCCACCCCCGCTGGGCCACGCCACCTTTATCGCCACACGCTTGCTGGGCCTGCACCACCTTTATCTTCGCCACCCCCCACCAGAAAGAGGCGGGCATGTGGGAGGGGGAGAGAGGGAGGGGAAGGGAGGGAAGAGGGATGGGGGAGGGAAGAGGGAAAGGGGGATTATCTTTAGTGAGATTGCAAAATTAAGGTAGGTTTTAGAGCTATTATATTTTCTACTCCATATGAATCATTTTAAACAACATCAAATAATATCAAACAATTCGAACCACTTTCTTTTCCTTGATAACAATACTGAAAAATATGAATTCCATAGTATGTGACATAAATGTACATTTTAATGGGTTAATTATATACAGATGTAACATTTCCATTTCGAGATCGGGGGGGGTGGGGGGTTGGGGGCAAATATGCGTCAAGCCAATAGCCTAATTGTTAAATAGTTAAAAGATAGCCTAATCAATAAAGAGCTGAGAAGAGAAAACAGAGCTGCCAAGGAAAGGTACTCTGAGAAGTTGAGGAGCAAGTTTTCAGCTAGTGACTCTTCTTCAGTTTGGAATCACATGCAGGTAATCACCAGCTATAAGAGGAAAGCCCCCCGCTCACCTGACGAACAACCTGAATTAGTTTTACTGCAGGTTTGAAAATCAGAAACGTAACCCTGGTAACCACTCCCCAACAAACACAGCCAAACCCCAGTCTGCAAAGAATGGACCCTGCACCCTTTCCTTCCCATTCACCACTTCACACCTACTTAAGGCAAGAGTCCAGTATGAAACGAGTGGACTCTTTACCGCCCCAACCAACACTTCACACCCAATTACTCATTTTTAACCAGTCCCTGCAGAGATGCACTGTCGCTGCCTGCTTCAAAGTCTCCACTATTGTCCCTGTACCCAAAAAGGTAAGGATTACTGGTCTTAATGACTACAGGCTTGTCGCACTGACCACTGTCGTCATGAAGACCGTTGAAAGGCTTCTGCTGGCCAAACTGAAAAATATCACAATCCCTCTGCTGGATCCTCTGCAATTTGCATATCGGGTCGATAGATCTGTGGATGACGCAGCCTGCACTTCATCCTCCAGCACCTAGACCACCAGGGGACCTATGCGAGGATTCTGTTTGTTGATTTTAGCTATGCATTCAACACCATTGTGCCAGAGCTGCTACGCTCCAAATTTTCTGAGTTGACTGTGCCTGAACACCTCTGTCGGTGGATCACCAGCTTTCTGACTGACAGGAAACAGCATGTGAGACGGGAAAGCATATCTCGGACCCGCAAACGCTCAGCATAGGAGCACTGCAAGATGTGTACTCTCCGCTCTCCTCTACTCTCGCCACACCAATGACTGCACATCCACATACACCTCTGTCAAGCTTCTCAAGTTTGCGGACACAACCCTGATTGGACTGATCCAGGATGGGGATCTTTGTACTCTTTCCAGTTTGACATCTTTCCTATAACATGGTGCCCAGAACTGAACACAATATTCTAAATGCGGTCTCACCAACGTCTTATACAACTGCAACATGACCTCCCAACTTCTATACTCAATATTCTGGCTGATGAAGGCCAGTGCCAAAATACGTTTTGACCACCTGATGTACCTGCGACACGACCTTCAAGAAACCATGCAACCATCAACCATTCTTCTGCCCACCTGGCTAATTGATCCAGATCCTGCTGCAACCATCTTCACTATATGCAAAAGCACTCACTTCTGCATCATCAGCAAACTTGCTAATCTTGCCCTGTTCTGTGACGTTTCACAGAGTGCTGGAGTAACTCAGCGGGTCAGGCTGAGTATAGAGGTTTGGAGGTCATGTTGCAGTTGCATAAGAAGTTGGTGAGGCCGCATTCAGAATATTGTATTCAGTTCTGGGCATCATGTTATAGGAATTATGTCATCAAACTGGAAAGGTTACAGTGAAGATTTACGAGGATGTTGCCAGGACTAGAGGGCCAGCGCTATAGGGAGAGGTTGAGTAGACAGGGACTCTATTTCATGGAGCACAGGAGAATGAGGGATGATCTAAAAGAGGTGTAAAAAATCATGATTTGAATATATATGGTTGAGTCTTTTGCCTAGAGTAGGTGAATCGAGGAGCAGATACATAAGTTTAAGGTGAAGGGCAAAAGATTTAATAGGAATCTGGGGGGTATGTTTTTTACACAAAGGGTGGTAGGTGTATGGAACAAGCTACCAGAGGAGGTAGTTGAGGCGGGGACTATCGCAACATTTAAGAAACAGTTAGACAGGTACATGGATAGGACAGGTTCGGTGGGATATGGGTCAAACATGGGCAGGTGGGATTAGTGCAGATGGGACATGCTGGGCCGAAGGGCCTGTTTCCACACTGTATCACTCTATGGCTCTATCTCTCCCTCTCAAACACATTCTCCTGCCTTCTCCCCATTACCTCTGACCCCGGTATCAATCAAGAATCTATCAATCTCCTCCTGAAAAATGTCTTGATTTGACCTCCACAGCTGTCTGTGGCAATGAATTCCACAGTTCACCACCCTCTGACTTAAGAAATTCCTGCTCATCTCTTTCCTAAAATAATGTCTTTTAATTCCGAGGCTGTGGCCAACCGTCCTAGACTCTCCCACTAGTGGAAACATCCTGTCCACATCCACTCCATCCAGGTTTTTACCAGGCTGGGACAGACTGCAACAGCTTCGCACCATGTCCCAAAGCTTGTGTCCTGTCCTGCATCACCCAAGGCAGCAGAGACATTATAGGAGAGGGCAAGCACCGTAACAAAGTAGCGATGGTTTGGGTAACATTCAAGAATGTCTATGCATGTCACATCATGAATATTACTGAACAACAGTCTTGACCCGAAATATAAACTATACCTTTTTTCCAGAGATGCTGCCTGACTCACTGAGTTACTCTAGCACTCCGTGACATGTCATCTACCCATGTTCTCCAGAGATTCTGCCTGACCCGCTGAGTTACTCCAACATTCTGTGAAACGTCGCCTATTCATATTCTCTGCAGATGCTGCCTGACCCACTGAGTTACTCCAGCACTTTGTGTCTATTTTCCCTTCATCCATCTGCCCAAGCCGACTCTCCCCCCTCCTTTCGTGTGTTCCTTTCCACCCATAAACCTCTCTCTGCCTTTACATTTCACTCCTCTTTCAAATCTGCTCTACTTATCTACATGCATTTTTCTTCTTAACTTTTTTGTCATATAATGATGCAGTATGGAAACAGGCCCTTCAGCCCAACTTGCCCACACCGCCCAACATGTCCCATCTAAACTAGTCCCACTCACATGCGTTTGGCCCATATATCCATCTAAACGTGTCCAAATGTCTCTTAAACATTAGGATAGTCCCTAATGTTTAAGAGACTACCTCGTCTGGCAGCTCGTTCCATACACCCAGCACCCTTTGTGTGAAAAAGCTACCTCTCAAATTCCTGTTAATTACTGAAATTTTGGTCATAAATTTAACCATATAACCATATATGCTCCAAAATAAGGCTCAGAATGCATCAGAGAGCATCTAATACCCCTGGCATCGAGGGACTTCACGCTTCGCGCTCGTGATGTGCGCAGTGCGCATATTATTTCACATTTAATTTTTATAATCCTGTCATGCCACCCCCCTTTTTGGAAAGCTTTGTACGGGCCTGTCACAGTCGCTCGTACCTATCCACGCCCCAAGCTCGTCCGCCTTACCCGTCACGCCCCTTGCATTAAAATATGTACGGTTTAAACCAAACTTCCTTCCCCGCTCGCCGCCTTTCACCTGCCTCTTCTGTCCACTAAACTTTCCCACACCACCCTCCATACCAACTTCTAGCCTCTCACATGTCTCTGTCCTGTACGAGATCCCACCCCCTGCCATTCTAATTTAAACCATCTCGAGTAGCATAAGCAAACCTGCCCACTAGGATGTTGGTCCCCCTCCAGTTAATCTGTAACCCGGCCCTTTTGTATAGGTCAACCCTACCCCAGAAGAGTTCCCAATGATCCAGAAATCTAAATACCTGCCCGATGCCCCAATTCATTTCCCCTCACTTCCTATTCTTACCTTCACTAGCACAAATTATTGGAAGCAATCCTGGATCACTACCACGCAGTTCCTGCTTTTCAGTCTTCTACCCAATTCTGTGCACTGGTGTTGCAGAACCTCCTTCAGCATCCTACCTATGTCGTTTGTGCCAACATGCGCAACAACCTCCGGCTGCTCTGCCTCACTCTTGATCATGCCGTGCAGCCGCTCCGAGACGTCCTGGACCCGGGCGCAAGGGAGGCAACACACCATCCTGGAATCTCGCCTGCTGCCTGCCGCACAATCTCCTGTCCGCATCTCTGACTATTGACTCAAAAATATTACACTTTATGATTATGATAAATATTCCGCATATTAGTTGGCTGTGTTATTGATTATATATTATCTGATTGTTATAGCTGTTTATTGGTCGACTAAATAGAAAACAATGGAAAAATTATATTTGGATATGTACATGGATTGGAAAGGTTTAGCGGGATATTGGGCAATAGCGGCTGGTCGAAAGAGCTTAAATGAGGGCATTTTGATCGCTATGGACAAATTAGACGCCAGATCCTGTTTCCGTGTTGTATGGAGTATAAATCTATCACTACAACTCTAAATTCAAGATTACGCAAAGCAGAAATAAAATAGTTTCGCGGGAAGCGGATGGTGCGAGTTATTCTGGCGTGCTGTCATTCATTAGATAGTGTACTTCCAATGTTTAAGACTATCATTGACTTGTCTCTCCATAATCGCCGAAGGTGGGAGAATAGCCAGGGTTGTTCCTTTGTTTAAGGAAGTAGAGATGGCCCTGGAAATTATAGGCCGGTGAACCTCGTCAGTGGTTGGGAAGCCATTGGAGAAGGTTCATTGGAATACGATTTGCTCGCACGTGAAATAGAATAGGACTATTATGGAATATCAGCATGACTGTACACAACAAGTCATGTCATATGAATGACTGATTTTTTGCGAAGGTGATATAGGTGATCGATGAGGGAAGTGCTAGGGATATTTTCTACACGGGCTTCTGAAAGGCATGTAATAAATCCCGTCATGGTAGGCTGATCCAGAAGATTAAGATACATGCGATGTGGTAATTCATGGTAAGTTGCTTGGTTGGATTCAGAACTAATAGTGTGTGGATAGAAACATAGAAACATATAAAATAGGTGCAGGAGTAGGCCATTCGGCCCTTTGAGCCTGCACCGCCATTCAATATGATCATGGCTGATCATCCAACTCAGTATCCTGTACCTGCCTTCTCTTCATACCCCCTGATTCCTTTAGCTACACGGGCCACATCTAACTCCCTCTTAAATAAAGCCAATTAACTGGCCTCAACTACCTTCTGTGGCAGAGAATTCCAGAGATTCACCACTGGGTGAAAAATGTTTTTCTCATCTCGGTCCTAAAAGATTTCCCGCTTATCCTCAAACTGTGACCCCTTGTTCTGGACTTCCCCAACATCGGGAACAATCTTCCTGCATTTAGCCTGCCCAACCCCTAAGAATTTTGTAAGTTTCTATAAGATCCCCCCTCAATCTTCTAAATTCCAGTGAGTACAAGCCGAGTCTATCCACTCTTTATTCATATGAAAGTCCTGGCATCCCAGGAATCAGTCTGGTGAACCCTCTCTGTACTCCCCCTATGGCAAGAATGTCTTTCTTCAGAATATGAGACCAAAACTGTACGCAATACTCCAGATGTGGTCTCACCAAGACCCTGTACAACTGCAGTAGAACCTCCCTGCACCTATACTCAAATCCTTTTGCTATGAATGCTAACATACCATTCGGTTTCTTCACTGCCTGCTGCATCTGCATGCATACTTTCAATGACTGGTGTACCATGACACCCAGGTCTCATTGCATCTCCCCTTTTCCTAATCGGCCACCATTCAGATAACAGTCTACTTTCCTGTTTTTGTCACCAAAGTGGATAACCTCACATTTATCCACATTATACTGCACCTGCCATGCATTTGCCCACTCACCCAGCCTATCCAAGTCACCTTGCATCCTCCTAGCATCCTCCTCACAGCTAACACTGCCCCCAGCTTTGTGTCATCCGCAAACTTGGAGATGTTGCATTCAATTCCCTCGTCCAAATCATTAATATATATTGTAAATAGCTGGGGTCCCAGCACTGAGCCTTGCGGCACCCCACTAGTCACTGCCTGCCATTGTGAAAAGGACCCATTTACTCCTACTCTTTGCTTCCTGTCTGCCAGCCAGTTCTTTATCCACATCAATACTGAACCCCCAATACCGTGTGCGTTAAGTTTGTATACTAATCTCTTATGTGCGACCTTGTCGAAAACCTTCTGATATTCCAGATATAACATCCACTGGTTCTCCCTTATCCACTCTACTAGTTACATCCTCGAAAAATTCTATAAGATTCATCAGACATTATTTACCTTTCATAAATCCATGCTAACTTTGTCCAATGATTTCACCACTTTCCAAATGTGCTGCTATCCCACCTTTAATAACTGATTCTAGCAGTTTCCCCACTACCGATGTTAGACTAACTTGTCTGTAATTTCCCATGTTCTTTCTCCCTCCCTTTTTAAAAAGTGGGGTTACATTAGCTACCCTCGAATCCTCAGGAACTACTCCAGAATCTAAAGAGTTTTGAAAAATTATCACTAATGCATCCACTATTTCCGGGGCTACTTCCTTAAGTACTCTAGGATGCAGCCTATCTGGCCCTGGGGATTTATGGGCCTTTAATCCATTCAATTCACCTAACACCACTTCCCAGCTAACCTGGATTTCACTCAGTTCCTCCATCTCATTTGACCCCCGGTCCCCTGCTATTTCCGGCAGACTATTTATGGCTTCCTTAGTGAAGACAGAAGTTGTTATTCAATTGGTCTGCCATGTCCTTGTTCCCCATGATCAATTCACCTGTTTCTGACTGTAAGGGACCTACATTTGTTTTAACTAATCTTTTTCTCTTCACATATCTATAACAACTTTTGCAGTCAGTTTTTATGTTCCCTGTCATTTTTGTTCCATAATCTATTTTCCCTTTCCTAATTAAGCCCTTCGTCCTCTGAATTTCACTCCCAGTCCTCTGGTTGGCTGCTTTTTCTGGCTAATTTGTAAGCTTTATCTTTTGTTTTGATACTATCCCTGATTTCCCTTGTTATCCACGGATGCACTACCTTCCCTGATTTATTCTTTTGCCAAACTGGGATGGACAATTGTTGAAGTTCATCCATGCAGTCTTTAAATGCCTTCCATAGCATATCCACCGTCAACCCTTTAAGAATCAATTGGCAGTCTATCTTGGCCAATTCACGTCTCATACCCTCAAAGTTACCTTTCTTTAAGTTCAGGACCCTTGTTTCTGAATTAACAATGTCACTCTCCATCCTAATGAAGAACTCAACCATCTTATGGTCACTCTTGCCCAAGGGGCCACGCACAACAAGACTGCTAACTAACCCTTCCTCATTACTCAATACCCAGTCTAGAATAGCCTGCTCTCTCATTGGTTCCTCTATATGTTGGTTAAGAAAACTATCCCGCAGATATTCCAAGAAATCCACTTACCTCAGCACCCCTGCCAATTTGATTCACCCAATCAATATGTAGATTGAAGTCACCCATTATAACTGATTTACCTTTGTTGCACACATTTCTAATTTCCTGTTTGATGCCATCCCCAACTCCACTACTACTGTTAGGTGGCCTTTACACAACTCCCACTAGCGTTTTCTGCCCCGTAGTGTTTCGCAGCTCTACCCATATCGATTTCACATCCTCCAAGCTAATGTCCTTCCTTTCTATTGCGTTAATCTCCTCTCTAACCAGCAACGCTACCCCACCTCCTTTTCCTTTCTGTCTATCCCTCCTGAATATTGAATATCACTGGGTGTTCAGCTCCCAGCCTTGGTCACCCTGGAGCCATGTCTCCGTGATCCCAACTATATCATAGTCATTAATAGATATCTGCACATTCAACTCATCCACCTTATTACGAATGCTTACATTGAGACACAAAGCCTTCAGGCTTGTTTTTACAACACTCTTACCCCTTATACAATTATGTTGAAAAGTGGCTCTTTTTGATTATTGCCCTGGACTTGTCTGCCTGCCACTTTTACTTTTCACCTTGCTACCTATTGCTTCTACCCTCATTTTACACCCCTCCGTCTCTCCCCTCACACATTTAAGAAACCCTTTCCCTTTAACTCCATCCTCGACCATCCCATTTCACACCCCACACCCCTTATTCAGTTTAAAACCACCCGTGTAGCAGTGGCAAACCTGCCTGCCAGAATGCTGGTCCCTCACCTGTTAAGATGCAATCCGTCCCTTTTGTACAGTTCCCCCTTACTCCAAAACAGATCCCAGTGATCTAAGAATCTAAATCCCTGCCCCGTGCACCAGTTCCTCAGCCACACATTCAGGTCATGTATCCCCCCGTTCCAGCTCTCGCCAGCACGAGGAACTGGATGACGGTGTTGGAAGAGGGTTATTCTAGTTGACGTCTGTGACTGATGGAGTCCGTAGTTGTCTGTGCTCGGATCTGTACTGTCTATGATATATGAAAATTTGCAGACACCAACAAAATTGGCGGAGAGTTATGGCAGTTGTCAAAGTATAGAGCGGGATTTATATTAGCTACCAAAATAGTCAGAGAAATGGCATAGAAACATAGAAAATAGGTGCAGGGGTAGGCCATTTGGCCCTTCGAGCCTACACCGCCATTCAATATGATCATGGCTGATCATCCAACTCAGTATCCTGTACCTGCCTTCTCTCCATACCCCCTGATACCTTTAGCCACAAGGGCCACATCTAACTCCCTCTTAAATATAGCCAATGAACTGGCCTCAACTACCTTCTGTGGCAGAGAATTCCAGAGATTCACCACTCTCTGTGTGAAATTTTTTTTTCTCATCTCGGTCCTAAAAGATTTCCCCCTTATCCTTAAACTGTGACCCCTTGTTCTGGACTTCCCCAACATCTGGAACAATCTTCCTGCATCTAGCCTATACAACCCCTTAAATTTTTTGTAAGTTTCTATAAGATCCTCCCACAATCTTCTAAATTCTAGCGAGTACAAGTCGAGTATCCAATCTTTCTTCATACGAAAGTCCTGACATCCCAGGAATCAGTCTGGTGAACCTTCACTGGCAAGAATGCCTTTCCTCAGATTAGGAGACCAAAACTGTACACAATACTCCAGGTGTGGTCTCACTGGAATAACTCTTGCTTCTTGGTTTCCTGGTCCTCCAAAAATATTCGAAATGGAATTTAAACTGGATTGCACCCACCACCATCAAACTCCAAACTCTGAAAAATAACAGCCTATTGCATTTTATCTGTTTATTTATTGTGTATATATATGGTCTATAGTATATAGACACAATGAACTTTCATCTCCCGTTCTGTATTATGTTTACATATTCTGTTGTGCAGCAGCAAGCAAGAATTTCATTGCCCTATCTGGGACACATGACAATAAAACTCTCTTGACTCTTGACTTGGACTTAAGCAAAAAAGGGTTCTTGGGGAAAAAAAAGCTACCTTAAATTTAGTTGTGTCTGGTTGGTACCTATGGTAGGGTGAAGACTATTCCATGCTTTAATTGTGCGGGGGAACTCCATGGAGCAGCCAGCATCTCTGGATAGAATAAATTGGGTGATGTAGAAACCCTTCTTTACATTTCCTCTGGGTTTAGTGTTTTTAGTTTAATTTAAAGATACAGCATGGAAACAGCCCATTTGGCCCACCGAGTCCACGCCGACCACTGATCACCCGTACTCTAGTTCTATCCCACACATTAACGACGTAAGTCAAGAGTGTTTTATTCTCTCACGTCCCAGTTGGAACAATGAAATCCTTACTTGCAGCAACACAACAGAAAATGTAAACATAGTACTCTGTACATAGACATAGAAACATAGAAATTAGGTGCAGGAGTAGGCCATTCGGCCCTTCGAGCCTGCACCGCCATTCAATATGATCATGGCTGATCATCCAACTCAGTATCCCGTACCTGCCTTCTCTCCATACCCTCTGATCCCCTTAGCCACAAGGGCCACATCTAACTCCCTCTTAAATATAGCCAATGAACTGGCCTCGCCTACCCTCTGTGGCAGGGAGTTCCAGAGATTCACTACTCTCTGTGTGAAAAAAGTTCTTCTCATCTCGGTTTTAAAGGATTTCCCCCTTATCCTTAAGCTGTGACCCCTTGTCCTGGACTTCCCCAACATCGGGAGCAATCTTCCTGCATCTAGCCTGTCCAACCCCTTAAGAATTTTGTAAGTTTCTATAAGATCCCCTCTCAATCTCCTAAATTCTAGAGAGTATAAACCAAGTCTATCCAGTCTTTCTTCATAAGACAGTCCTGACATCCCAGGAATCAGTCTGGTGAACCTTCTCTGCACTCCCTCTATGGCAATAATGTCCTTCCTCAGATTTGGAGACCAAAACTGTACGCAATACTCCAGGTGTGGTCTTACCAAGACCCTGTACAACTGCAGTAGAACCTCCCTGCTCCTATACTCAAATCCTTTTGCTATGAAAGCTAACATACCATTCGCTTTCTTCACTGCCTGCTGCACCTGCATGCCCACTTTCAATGACTGGTGTACCATGACACCCAGGTCTCGCTGCATCTCCCCTTTTCCTAGTCGGCCACCATTTAGTACACAATGTTATAAACGAGAAAACAAAACTCCATACAGACAGCACCCATATTCAGGATCAAATTCGGGTCTCTGGCAATTTTAGGCAGCACATTTATGGCCAATGCACTGCCCCAATAGCCTTGAACTGAATTAAAACATACAATAGCTGTAAAGGGGGACATAGCATCACTTAGAGATTTAAGACTGAATGTTAAGACTTTGTTTTTGTAACCAAAGTTATCAGCGTATAATTTTTTGTGTGTTGAAAAATAAAATATAGCGGCACAGCTGTTAGACTTGCTGCCTCACACACCAGAGATCTGTGTTCGATCCTGTTCTCGGGCACTGTCTGTGTTGAATTTACACATTCGCCCTGCAAGCATGTGGGTTTCCTCCCACATCCCAAAGCCGCATTGGCTTTGTAGGTTAACTTGTCTCTGTAAAATTGCCCCTAATGTGCAGGGAGTGGGTGAGGAAAGTGGGATAACAGAACTTGTGTGAATGGGTAGACAAAAATGCTGGAGAAACTCAGCAGGTGAGGCAGCATCTATGGAGCAAAGGAAATAGGCGACGTTTCGGGTCGAGACCTTTCTTCAGACTGATGTTGGGAGGGGTGGGGGGTGGGGAAAAAGGAAGGAAGATGAGGATATAATAGGCTGTGGGAGAGCTGGAGGGGAAGGAGGGAGAAAGCAAGGACTACCTGAAATTGGAGAAGCCAATGTTCATACCGCTGGGGTGTAAACTACCCAAGCAAAATATGAGGTGCTGTTCCTCCAATTTGCGGTGGGCCTCACTCTGGCCATGGAGGAGGACCAGGACAGAAAGGTCGGCTTCGGAATGGGCGGGGAAGTTGAAGTGCTAAGCCACCGGGAGATCACGTTGGTTATTGCGAACTGAGTGGAGGTGTTGTGCGAAGCGATCGCCAAGCCTGCACTTGGTCTCACCAAGGTTGATCATACGCTGAATAACCTTATTTTTGTTTGGAAGTGGAAAGAGATTATAGAAATTGCATTCATTGCAACGTGTAAAAAGAGATGACATAACGTATTGTAATTTTGCTGCATGTCATTGTGGTATATATCATGTCTTGATTGGTGAATATGTTTAGTTTGTGACTTTATTTGAAGCAAAAATAATATGTGAATGCTTCATTGACCATAATTCCGACTGGTAACTACGCACTTCGTCCGAGCACATTATCGCACGCGTCATGCAAGCCATCTTAAATGACCACCTAAACTGTCATTTGCCAACCTAAAAAGCTGCCGAGGTTGCCCGGCTGGCAACAGGGGTAAAAAGTTAAGCGAGGGCTCTGTTTATCCTCTTTTATCAGATAAAACAAAGCGCTGGAAGAACACTTCGGGTCAGGCAGCAGCTATAAAGGCACAAGGACAGATGGCATTTTGGTGTGGAACCCTTCTTAAGGTTCTGACCCGAGGATTTATTTGTCAGTTCCCTCCTGAGACTGAAATATTGTCTATTAACCTGGTATTCTGCAATGCAAAGTACAATATTCTACACTGTGTGTACCTCTGCCCCTCTTTGCTTTATCTATTTCACGTGCCTTTGTCAATTGTATTTGTATATATTATGTGATCTGTTTGGATAGCAAACATAACCATGCTTTTCATTATACTCGATACAATACACAATATACAATAGGTGCAGGATTAGGCCATTCTCTGCCCTTCGAGCCAGCACCGCCATTCGATGTGATCATGGCTTTATAATATTTTATTTTATTAGAAGTAAGTACAATCATATGGCACCTAAGTGCCTAATATATATTTGCATAATACATTTTATGTACAGCTTCTTATTTTTTTTTGTTATATTAAAGAAAGATTAGAATAAGAAAAATAAATTAGATAGTAAAGGATAGAAAAGTGTGAGATATATAGTGTGTGAAGAAAAAGAAGAAAGACGAATGAGTGAAGAAAGTTGAGAAAAAGAAAATAGAAAAAAGAGAATAAGACATAAAGAAAGAAAAAAAAAAGAAAAAAAAGGTGATAATTGTTTATAAACTTGACCAACCCTCGTCCAGTCCAGAAACAGTTAGTTTTAACAATTGTGTTGCACCATATGATTCCAATAAGACGACAAATGGAGACCAACTCGTTATGAATTGGTCTGATTAATCCATTAGGAGGAATCACATTTCCTCAAGATGTGCGGTGTCCAACATATTTGCAATCCACATTTTAAGTGTTGGTATTGATGTATTTTTCCAAAATGTAAGTATTAATTTTTTTGCTATTATTAAACCATAGTTCAAAAATAAATTTTGAGATGTGTTCAAATTTATTCCCATCTTCCATTACTCCAAATATAATCATTTCAGTATTAGGTTCCATTCTTATCTTGAATAATTTTGTAAATATGTGTAAAAGATGATCATGGCTGATCATCCCCAATCAGTACCTCGTTCCTGCCTTCTCCCATATCCCCTGACTCCGCTATATTTAAGAGCTCTATCCAGCTCTCTCTTGAAAGTATCCAGAGAACCGGCCTCCACCGCTTTCTGAGGCAGAGAATTCCACACTCACCACTGTGTGTGTGAAAAAGTGTTTCCTCATCTCCGTTCTAAATGGCTTACCCCTTATTCTTAAATTGTGGCCCCTGGTTCTGGACTCCACCAACATCGGGAACATGTTTCCTGCCTCTAGCGGGTCCAAACACTAACTAATCTCATATGTTTCAATAAGATGCCCTCTCATCCTTCTAAATTCCAGAGTCTGTAAACTCCTTCTAAACAAGCCCAGCTGCTCCATTCCCTCAGCAAATGACAGTCCCGCCATCCGGGAATTAACCTTGTAAAGCTGCACTCCCTCAGTAGCAAGAATTTCCTTCCTCAAATTAGTGGACCAAAACTGCACACAATACTCCAGGTGTGGTCTCACTAGGGCCCTGTGCAACTGCAGAAGGACCTCTTTGCTCCTGTACTGAACTCCTCTTGTTATGAAGGCCAATATGCCATTCGTTTTCTTCACTGCCTGCTGTACCTGCATGCTTAGTATAATTGACTGATTTACAAGGACCCCTTGTGTACTTCCCCTATCCCCAACTTGACCCCATTTAGGTAATAAATGGTATGTACAAAAACTTAATAGCCACTTCACAAATGACAAAGACACACGTCGCTTGTGGCAGGGATTACTGACTACAAGCCCCCCCCCCGCTGCGGAAATGAAAAAACGACCCCTCTCACCAGATGAAATGAACGAGTTTTACGCACGTTTTGAGGTTAAAAATACCACCCAGATACAAGCACACCTGCCATCACCCAGCGACCATTCACTCAGGCTGTCCACAGCCGGAGTTAAAAAGGCATTTGCCAGCGTCAATCCACGCAAAGCTGCAGGGCCGGATAACATCCCTGGACGCGTTTTAAGGGATTGTGCTGAGCAACTAAAATATGTCTTTACAGGCATTTTTAACATCTCACTCAGCCAGACAGTAGTGCCCAACTGTCTCAAAAGTGCCACCATCGCCCCCGTCCCGAAGAAGCCCAACCCAGCCTGTCTCAATGACTTTCGTCCAGTGGCTCTCACCCCATACTAATGAAGTGTTTTGAACAGCTGGTCATGCAGCACATTAAAAATTGTCTCCCTGCCGACCTAGACCCACTGCAGTTCGCTTACAGAACCAACCGGTCCACAGAGGATGCAGTCTCTACAACACTGAACCTCGCACTATCACATCTCGACCGGAAGAATACCTATGCCAGGATCCTCTTCATAGACTTCAGCTCCGCTTTTAACACAATCATCCCACAGCAGCTGGTGGAGAAGCTGAAGCTGTTGAAGTTGGATACTGGCACTTGCAACTGGGTCCTTAACTTTTTAACACAACGGCAGCAGACAGTCAGGGTGGGCAGTCGGACATCAAGAACCATCGCTGTGAGCACTGGCGCAACCCAAGGGTGTGTCCTAAGCCCCCTGCTGTTCAGTCTGCTTACTCACGACTGTACTGCCAGACTCAGCAATAATTATATCAACAAGTTCGCTGATGACAACAGTGGTGGGGCTCATCAGTGACAATAATGAGTCGGCGTACAGGATGGAGGTGGAGCTGCTTACAGAGTGGTGCAGATCTCACAATCTCATCCTCAATGTGGAAAAGACGAAGAAAATGGTGATCGATTTCAGGAGAGCAGGAAAACAACATCACACTCCGCTGCATATTAATGGAGCTGCTGTGGAGAGGGTCAGCAGTGTGAAGTTTTTGGGACTTCACCTGGCGGATGACCTGACCTCTATGACCAACACCACAGAAGTGATAAAAAAGTGCTCAGCAGCATCTTCACCCTCTCCGGAGACTAAGAAAAGCAGGCCTCCCTACTGTTCACCTAAGGACCTTCTACAGGAGCACCATCGAGAGTATATTGACCTACGGCATCACTTCCTGGTTTGGGAGCTGCAAGGCTTATGAGCAAAATCAACTCAACAGGTTAGTGAAGACCGCCAGCAGGATCATTGGTGCCCCACTCCCTTTCCTGTTGGAGATCTATAAGAAGCGGAGCATCAGCAGAGCCATCTCCATTATCAAGGACCCCTATCATCCATCACACCACATCTTCTACATTCTGCCATCTGGGAAGAGGTACAGGAGCATCAGCTGCAAACCCAGCAGAATGCTACACAGCTTCTTTCCACAGGCAATAAGACTGGTTAACAGATTGTGTCCCCTCCCCATATATCATACACCAACACATCTAACCTCGCCCATACTTTGACAACTATGCACCTGTCAAAGCAAAGCCACTGTTCTGTCTGAATGTCTGTTTTTATTTCAATTTTTAGGCCTATTTTAGAAATGGTAATTTAAAATTTTAAAGCTATATGTATTTATTCTGTTTTTATTAACCGCACTGATGGGAACTGATTGAGAAACATTTTTTTCGTTTCATCTGTGTATGTAAGTACTCAGTTAAAATGACATTAAAGTAAATACTGAATACTGACTGAATCTGCCTTCCTGTTTTTGCAACCAAAGTGGATAACCTCATATTTATCCACATTAAACTGCATCTGCCATGCATCTGCCCACTAACTGTATCTGGCCATTCACTGCATCTTCCTCGATAACAATCAGCATGGGAGCACCTCAAGACTGCGTGCTCAGTCCCTTGCTGTACTCACTCTATACTCATGACTGCGTAGCCGGTCATAATGCGAACTCCATCATCAAGTTCGCTGACGACATCACTGTTGTGGGACGTATCACTGATGGAGATGAGTATTGATGTGAGATCGACCATTTGACCAAATGGTGCCAGCACAATAACCAGTCTCTCAAACTCAGCAAAACCAAGCAATTGATTGTGGACTTTGGAAGGGGTAGAATGTGGACCCATAGTCCCGTTTATATCAACGGGTTGATGGCGGAGAGGGTCAAGAGCTTCAAATTCCTGGGCGTGCATATCTCTGAAGATCTCTCCTGGTCCAAGAACACTGATGCAATTCTAAAGAAAGCACATCAGTGCCTCTACTTCCTGAGAAGATTACGGAGAGTCGGTATGTCAAGGCGGACTCTCTCAAACTGCTACAGGTGCACAGTAGAGAGCATGCTGACTGGTTGCATCGTGGCTTGGTTTGGCAACTTGAGCGCTCAGGAGCGGAAAAGACTACAAAAAGTAGTAAACACTGCCCAGTCCATCATCGGCTCTGACCTCATCTACCATCGAGGGGATCTATCGCAGTTGCTGCCTCAAAAAGGCTGGCAGCATCATCAAGGACCCACACCATTCTGGCCACATCTCCCCACTGCCTTCAGGTAGAAGGTACAGGAGCCTGAAATGTGCAACATCCAGGTTCAGGAATAGCTGCTTCCCCACAGTCATCAGGCTATTAAAATCAACTCAATCAAAACTCTGAACATTAATAGCCCATTGCACTTTATCTGATTATTTATGTGTGTATATATATTATAATAATAATAATAATAATAATAATAATAATAATAATAATAATAATAATAATAATAATAATAATAATAATAATAATAATAATAATAATAATAATAATAATAATAATAATAATATCTTTTATTGTCATTGCAGGTCAGTGCAACAAGATTTAGTATGCAGCTCCAACCGATGAAAAAGAAAAGTAAAATAAATAAATAAGCTGTGTGTCGTGACCATCCGAGGGAGACCGTCCAGGGGGGGGTGGGGGGCACTCAGCAGGGCCGGTTCAGAGCCGCTATAGCTCTTGGAATAAAGCTGTTTCTGAGTCTGGAGATTCGGGCGTAGAAGGCCTTGTAACGTCTGCCAGAGGGAAGTAGTTCAAACAGTCCGTTACAGGGGTGTGATGAGTCTTTATGGATGCTGACGGCCTTCCTGAGGCACCGTGTGTGGTAGATGTCCTCCAAGGCTGGTAGCTCTGTCCCAATGATCCTCTGCGCTCTGTGGACGACGCGCTGAAGAGCTCTCCTCTCCGCCGCCGTGCAGCTGAGATACCACACAGAGATGCCATACGTTAATATGCTCTCTGTGGTGCAGCGGTAGAACGTTGTCAGTAGCTGTTGGGGCAGACCAGTCTTTTTTAATGTCCTCAGGAAAAACAGTAGTTGCTGTGCCTTGTTGACCAGCGCAGCGGTGTTGGTGGACCATGTGAGGTCCTCTGAAATGTGAGTGCCCAGAAACTTAAAGCTGGACACTCTCACCACACTTTCCCCGTAAATGGCGATTGGGGCATATTCTCCATTATGGGACCTCCTGAAGTCAATAATCAGCTCCTTGGTCTTGGAGGTGTTTAGTGACAAGTTGTTACGTGTGCACCAGTCCGCCAGGTTCTGCACCTCCGCCCTTTTTATTTTATTTCATCACCTTTGGTGATCAGCCCAATCACTGTTGTGTCGTCTGCAAACTTCACGATGGTGTTGGTCTCGAATGCAGGAACACATTCGTGAATGAAGAGGGAGTAGAGCATGGGGCTTAGTACACATCCCTGTGGTGTGCCGGTGCTCAGGGTGATAGTGGAGGACAGGTGCAGGCCCAGTCTCACTGCCTGCGGTCGCTCCGTCAGAAAGTTCAGGATCCAATCGCATATCGGCGAGCTGAGGCCTAGCTGGTGGAGTTTGGTGGTGAGCTTGGTGGGAATGACCGTATTGAATGCAGAGCTATAGTCAACGAAGAGCATCCTCACGTACGTGCCCTGTCTGTCCAGGTGAGTCAGGCCAGTGTGAAGAGCCAGAGAGATGGCATCCTCTGTTGATCTATTTGCCCTGTATGCAAATTGATGAGAGTCCAGTGAGGCAGGGATGCTGGATTTGATATGGGAGAGGACCAGCCTTTCGAAGCACTTCATTGGGATTGGAGTTAGGGCAACCGGGCGGTAGTCGTTCAGGTTGGTGACTTTGGACTTTTTCGGCACCGGCACTATGATGGCTGTTTTCAGGCACTTGGGGACCGTTGCCAGAGATAGAGATAGATTGAAGATTCTCGTAAATACCTCCGCCAGCTGTGCAGCACAGTCCTTCAATACCCTTCCCTGTACTCCATCCGGGCCTGCAGCCTTGCGTGGATTGATCCTACGCAGAGCGCGCTGTACCTCCTGAGTGCTCAGTGTTAAGGCCTGTCCCTCCGCCATGGCCGGGGTTATTCCACTCCTGGTGGTGTTGCCAGTTCCGAACCGGGCAAAGAAGGTGTTCAGTTCGTTGGCCAGTGTGATATCACCGTGGGGGCAGGCGGGGCTGCTCTTGTAGTCAGTGATGTCCCTGACACCCTGCCACATGCGTTTAGTGTCCGCGGTCTTCTACCCTTTTGCCTGTGGATGTCTTTGGCCTTTTGTATGCCTTTGTTCAGGTTCGACCTGGTCGCACTGTAGGCAGAAGTGTCCCTGGATTTAAAGGCATTGTTGCGTGCCCTTAGCAGACCCTGAACCTCCTTGTTCATCCAGGGTTTCCGGTTTGGGAACATATTTATTTGCTTGTCCACTGTGACAGTCTCCACACAGCAGTTGATGTAGCAGAGCACAGTGAATGTGTACTCCTCCAAGTCTACCTCTGTACCACTGGTAGCCTGTTGTTCAAACAGGTCCCAGTCGGTGCGATCAAAGCAGTCCTGGAGTTGTAGAGTGGCGTCCTCGGGCCATATTTTGACCGTCCTTATTGCAGGTTTGGTCATGTGGATGAGGGGTTTGTATGATGGCAGTAGAAACAGCATGCCCATATATTCAATAGTATATGGTCATGCTGATCTGTTCTGTATTTATTTATGCCTGCTATATTCTGTTGTGATGAAGCAAAGTAAGAATTTCATTGTCCTATCTGGGACACTTGACAATTAAACTCTCTTGTTTCCTGTCTGCCAACTAATTTTCTATCAGCCCTCGACTCCCAACACCATTTCCTGTCTGATGTTGATTTCCTTCAGTTCCTCCGTCACCCCAGATTCTCTTGCCACTAGTACATCAGGAAGATAGTTTATGTCCTCCTTTGTGAAGACGGATCCAAAGTACCTGTTCAACTCATCTGCCATTTCCTTGTTCCCCATAATAAATTCACCCATTTCAATTTTCAAGGGTCCAGCTTTCGTCTTAACTATTTTTTTCCTCTTCACATACCTAAAGAAGCTTTTACTATCCTCCTTTATATTCTTGGCTAGCTTACCTACGTAACTCATCTTTTCTCCCCCATGAGATACACGTGACATTAATACACTTAAGCGTGACCTGAATTCTAATTCATGGATGCTGCCTGATGACTGGGTTCCTTCAGTACTTTATTTTCTGCCCATGATTCCAGTAATTGTGGTTTCATGTGTCTTCATTTATATTAATCCGCCGAATGTCCTATATCTATTTGGCCGCCATATATTTGCAGCGCTTCTGTAAAATTGAACAATTAGAAAAAATGGAAGGCAAAAAATTATTTCCCCAATGCCATGCACGGAAACTTAGGTACAGGCAAAATCCTCCCTGACCAACTAACACGATGGCTCGCTTCCCTGACTTCAAACTGCGAAAACAGGCCTATCTGTTCTGAGCTCTGTCTTGGGGGGAACTTAGCTACTGGAGCTAGGAGCCGATTCACTATTTTGCTCATGGCTTCCCATGAACTGTAGCATTCCCACTGACTCCTGAAAGCTCAGGGCAACCCAGATTGAGGCGGCAACACACGGCATGATGTTGTAAACTGGGACGTTGCACGGAAGTTCAGTGTGGTTGGTGAAGACGCAGACCCCACACAAATCACCGTCCATTAACCTGGACTGTCTACATCACTTCCTGACATACAATCTAAGTTTAATGTTGGATTTCGTTTTATAATTGTCATGTACAGAGGTGTAGGATAAAGGTTTGTTTTAGACACATTGCAAGATCGAAAATAGGTGCAGGAGTAGGCCTTTCGCCCCTTCGAGTCAGCACCGCCATTCAATATGATCATGCCCCATTTCTTGTTTTCTCCCCGTATCCCTTGATTCCGTTAACCCTAACAGCTATATCTAGCTCTCTCTTGAATATATCCAGTAAATTGGCCTCCACTGCCATCTGTGGTAGAGAATCCCACAGATTCACAACTCTCTGAGTGAAAAGGTTTTTCCTCAACTCAGTCCTAAAGCTGAGGAAAGCCCACCTCCTGCCCCCATCCTCACCACATTCCACAGAGGGACTATAGAGAGCATCCTGAGTAGCTGCATCACTGCCTGTTTTGGAAACTGCACCAGCATGGACCGCAAGAACCTGCAGAGTGTAGTGAGGACAGCCGAAAAGATCATCTCCCGCCCCCCCCCCCCACCTCAGACACCTATACCACACGCTGCATCCTCAAAGCAACTAGCATTGCGGAGGACCCCACCCACCCCTCACATAAACTTTTCTCCCCCCTCCCATCTGGCAGGAGGTACCAAAGCATACGGTCCCTCACATCCAGACTATGCAACAGCTTCTTCCCCAGGCCATTCGACTCCTCAACGCTCAGGGACTGATCAAAATAACCCCCCCCCCCCATCTCTGCTGCTACATAAATTCTGCACTGAATCCTCGGCATACTTGGTTTGTATACATCACACTCTGTTGCACTGTTACCTACTGTTGCTGTTTTGTACATTTTCTATTTACTCGTTGCACTTTAGTAAGGAAGGATTTGCACCATGTGTATAGCATAGTATATCTATATATGTATCATGTTGTCCAATTGTGTTCTATGTAGCACCATGGTTCTAGGGAAACACTATCTCATTGCACGGTGTACTGTGTATATGGCTGTAATGACAATAAACCCTCTTGAATACTGAATAACCTCTTATTGTTAAACTGTGACCCCTGGTTCTGGAATCTCCCAACATCGGGAACATTTTTCATGCATCTAGCCTGTCTAAATCCTTAAGAATTTTTTCTGTTTCAAAAAGATCCCTTCATCCTTCTAAATTCCAATGAATACAAGCCCAGCCGATCCATTTTTTCATCTTATGTCAGTCCCACCATCCTGGGAATTAACCTGGTGAACCTACGCTGCACTCCCTCAATAGCAAGAATGTCCTTCTTCAAATTAACCTGCAGCCTTATAGCAGCCTCCTCACAGCTCACACTGCCACCCAGCGTTGTATCATCCGCAAACTTGGAGATGTTACATTTAATTCCTTTGTCTAAATTGTTAATATATATTGTGAATAGCTGGGGCCCCAGCACTGAGCCATGCGGCAACCTGCGGGTCACTGCCTGCCATTATGATGGTCGAGCATGATTTTCCCTTCAAAAATCCATGCTGACTTTAACCGATCCCGTCACTGCTTTCCAATTACGCTGCTGTTACATCGTTAATAATCGACTCAAGCATCTTCCCCACTACCGATGTCAGGCTAACTTTTCTATAATTCTCTATTTTCTCTCTCCCTTCTTTCTTAAACAAAGGGGTAACACTAGCTACGCTCCAGTCCACCGGAACGGATCTAGTCTATCGAAAATTGGAAAGTAATCACCAATGCATCCATGATTTGTTGGGCCACCTCCTTGAGTATTCTCTGGGATGCAGACCATCAGAGCCTGGGGATGTCTCAACAATTTACCTAACATAATTTCCTGATGAATGTTGATTTCCTTCAGTTCCTCTCTCAGTTTACTAGTATCTCTGGGAGATTGGTTCTGTCTTCTTTAAGGAAGACACAACCAAACAAAGTACTAGATTAACGTTCCTTGTTTCCCATTATAAATCCACTTGATTCTGATTATAAGGGACTTAGATTTGTCTTCACTAATCTTTTCCTCTTCACATTTCTATAAATATACTTCTATAGATTTGCATGCTATCCAATGAGATAAGACATACCATCATAAATTGGAAAGAGCCTGGTTTTCAAGGGAAATTGGACATCTTGTTCGGAAAAAGAGGGAGATCTACCATAATTATAGGCAGCATGAAGTAAATGAGGTGCTTGTGGAGTATAAGGAATGTAAAAAGAATATTAAGAAAGAAATTAGAAAAGCTAAAAGAAGATATGAGGTTGCTTTGGCAAGTAAGGTGAAAGTAAATCCAAAGGGTTTCTACAGCTATATTAATAGCAAAAGGATAACGAGGGATAAAATTGGTCCATTGGAGAAACAGAGTGGGCAGCTATCTGCAGAGCCAAAAGGGATGGGGGAGATATTGAACAATTTATTTTCTTCGGTATTCACCAAGGAGAAGGATATTGAATTATGTGAGGTAAGGGAAACGAGTAGAGTAGTTATGGATACTATGAGTTTCAAAGTAAAAGAAGTACTGACACTTTTGAAAAATATAAAAGTGGATAAGTCTCCAGGTCCAGACAGGATATTCCCTAGGACATTGAGGGAAGTTAGTGTAGAAATAGCCGGGGCTATGACAGAAATATTTCAAATGCCATTAGAAACGGGAATAGTCCCCGAGGATTGGCGTACTGCGCATGTTGTTCCATTGTTTAAAAAGGGTTCTAAGAGTAAACCTAGCAATTATAGACCTGTTATTTTGACTTCAGTGGTGGGCAAATTAATGGAAAAGATACTTAGAGATAATATATATAAGCATCTGGATAAACAGGGTCTGATTAGGAACAGTCAACATGGATTTGTGCCTGGAAGGTCATGTTTGACTAATCTTCTTGAATTTTTTGAAGAGGTTACTAGGGAAATTGACGAGGGTAAAGCAGTGGATGTTGTCTATATGGACTTTAGTAAGGCCTTTGACAAGGTTCCTCATGGAAGGTTGGTTAAGAAGGTTAAACTGTTGGGCATAAATGCAGGAATAGCAAGATGGATTCAGCAGTGGCTGAATGGGAGAAGCCAGAGGGTAATGGTGGATGGCTGTTTGTCGGGTTGGAGGCAGGTGACTAGTGGGGTGCCTCAGGGATCTGTGTTGGGTCCTTTGTTGTTTGTCATGTACATCAATGATCTGGATGAAGGGGTGGTAAATTGGATTAGTAAGTATGCAGATGATACCAAGGTAGGGGGTGTTGTGGATAATGAAGAGGATTTCCAAAGACTACAGAGTGATTTAGGCCATTTGGAAAAATGGGCTGAAAGATGGCAGATGGAGTTTAATGCTGATAAATGTGAGGTGTTACACCTTGGCAGGACAAATCAAAATAGGTCGTACATGATAAATGGTAGGGAATTGAAGAATACAGTTGAACAGAGGGATCTGGGAATAACCGTGCATAGTTCCTTGAAGGTGGAATCTCATATAGATAGGGTGGTAAAGAAAGCTTTTGGTATGCTAGCCTTTATAAATCAGAGCATTGAGTATAGAAGCTGGGATGTAATGTTAAAATTGTACAAGGCATTGGTGGGACCAAATCTGGAGTATGGTGTACAATTTTGGTCGCCCAATTATAGGAAGGATGTCAACAAAATAGAGAGAGTACAGAGGAGGGTTACTAGAATGTTGCCTGGGTTTTAACAACTAAGTTACAGAGATAGGTTGAATAAGTTAGGTATTTATTCTCTGGAGCGCAGAAGGTTAAGGGGGGACTTGAAAGAGGTCTTTAAAATGACGAGAGGGACAGACAGAGTTGACGTGATCAAGCTTTTCCCTTTGAGAATAGGGAAGATTCAAACAAGAGGACATGACTTCAGAATTAAGGGACAGAAGTTTAGGGGTAACATGAGGGGGAACTTCTTTACTCAGAGAGTGGTAGCGGTGTGGAATGAGCTTCCAGTGGAAGTGGTGGCGGCAGATTCGTTGGTATCATTTAAAAATAAATTGGATAGGCATATGGATGAGAAGGGAATGGAGGGTTATGGTATGAGTGCAGGCAGGTGGTACTAAGGGAAAAAAGTTGTTTGGCACGGACTTGTAGGGCCGAGATGGCCTGTGTCTGTGCTGTAATTGTTATATGGTTATATAGTTATATACAATGAGTTCAAACTAGATTATAATAAATAGGGTAATGGGGAAGATACAGAATCACCATCACCATCGTTGGAAACATTAGTAGTAGTGCTGGTTTCGAACAGGAACGGTGACGGACGCACCACACATCTCTGTCCTCTAGTTCCTGCCGTCTTCCGCCGCTGGAAGTATAGGATTTTGGTGTGTGTGTGTGTGCACTGAAGTGTGGATGGCCTATGTCTCGCTAGAAGCTCATCCGCCTATTGACAGGTCTTGTTTTTGGTCCTGCTGGGGGTCCACAGCCCCCTCCTCACCTGGAAAGCCATTTTGCATACAGAGTCCTCTCCTACAGGCGCGGAATTAACCGAGGGACAAGAATTCACCCCTGGGATAAATAAAAAGTTACATCTTCCAACATGAAAACATGTCCAACTCTATAATATGCAGTTTGCAACCCACTCTCACACACACCCTTCAATAATAGTATATCACAGCTGACACCGTTGTAGTGCGCCAGATATCAAATAATAATGAGACGGAGTGTAGGAAGAAGATTGAGAACCTCGTAACCTTGTGTCAAGTTAACAACCTCCGTCAATGTCAGAAAGGCAAATGAGACTTTGTGATTTCAGGGAGCGAAGCGACACACAGACCCTAGTTTACACAGATGGCGTTCAAAGGTTCTTTATTAGTCACATGCACCAATTGGTGTAGTGAAATGCTTATTGCCAATGAAGTAGAGATGGCCGATAGCTTCAGATTCTGAGGAATACATTTCATAAGCCATGAGACAATGGCCACCAAAGCCTACCAACGCCTTTAATTCCTTAGAGCGCATACGCCCCTGTCCCACTTAGGAAACCTGAACGGGAACCTCTGGAGACTTTGCGCCCCGCCCAAGGTTTCCGTGCGGTTCCCGGAGGTTGCAGGTGGTTGCCGGAGGTTGCAGGTAGTGGAAGCATGTAGGGAGACTGACAAAAACCTCCGGGAACCTCACGGAAACCTTGGGTGGGGCACAAAGTCTCCAGAGGTTTCCTAAGTGGGACAGGGGCATTAGGAATTTCGTAGTGACTCCAACAAACCTTACCAATGTCCACAGATGCACCGGAGAAAGCATTATATCGGGATCCAGCACAGAATGGTTTGGGAATAGCACCAAGGCTGCATGAAATTGCATAGTTGTGGGAATCAGAATAACAAAGGACCAGTTTCACCTCAGTCACCTCCTCTTCTCTCCTCTCCCGCCAGAGAAGAGTTACAGGAATGTGAAAGCGTACACCTCCAGATTCAGGGACAGTTTCTTCCCAGCTATTATCAGACAACTGAACCGTCCTCTCATCAGTTCGAGTGCGATCCCGACCTTCTAGAAACCTCAGTGGAGACCTTTGAACTCTCTTTAATTTGAATATATGGGTCTTTATTTCACAATAATTGTTGAACACTTGATCCTTGAACCTTTTCACTGCACGACTTGATTGTTATCATGAATAATCTTTTCTTTGACCAGACAGCACGTAAGGAAAATATTATCACTCTCTCCCAGTACACATGACAACAACAAACCAAACTAAACTAAGATCCCAACACTTGCATTTTACGAGGCTTATTGTCAAATGCCATTTGAAGGCCCAGTTAACATCACAGCTTCCCCACAATTTACTCAGAAGAACGGTCCAAACCGGAAATGTAGTCTAACTGTTTCCTTCCACGGAAATTGCCAGGACCGATAAGTTCATGTAGCACTTTGTTTTATGCTAAAGATTGCTGCACCTGCAGTTCCCTCTGTTCCCCTTCTATGTACTCTGCGTGTTAAACCTTCAACCAATACAAATACATTTGTCGGACGTGATTTGCCTTCATTAAAGCATACCTGTGTAGCGTGTGTCTTGGAATAAAGCACGGAGTCGTGTTTAGAGAGAGACACTTTTTATTCTGATCCTCCCGGTTGTAGGGAAGACCAAACGAGAGAAAGATGGCACCCAAACCCCAGCCTTTAAAGCCTCCGGCTAAGGGCCGCCTCCGGACTGAACCACTCCTGTGCCGAGGGGTTCGACACTAAGGTGGCACGACCCTTGGGAGCCGCCACAGGACCCCCCCACAGAACCAGAGGCACGAAACGCACCGGCGGGCGAACGACCCGGCCGGCCCGTGTGCGGAAGTTAGCCGCTCGTGGGGCTTGCGGAGGCATAGGTGGAGGGACAGGACGAGGGACCGGCGGGAGGACAGGTGGAGTGACAGGCGGAGGGAGCCGTGAAGGGGGGCGCCCTCGGGGCCGAGGTTGGGCAACCAGCACCGGCTGGTCAATGTCCAGGTGTGCCGGCTTCAACCGGTCGATCGACACTGCCTCCGGCCGGCCCCCCATGTCCAGGACAAAAGTCGACTGCCCGTGTTCCAGCACTCGGAACGGACCCTCGTACGGCCTCTGGAGTGGAGTCTGGTGGGCATCACGGCGCAGGAAGACGTACGGGCAGTCCCTGAGGGCTGATGGCACGTGTGGGCGAAATGTCCCATGGCGGGACGTCGGGACGGGTGCGAGCCTGCCAACTTGCTCGCGAAGGCGCTGTAGGGTGGATGAGGGCGTTCCCTGCTGCCCCGGCGCCGACGGCACGAACTCCCCGGGCACCGTGAGTGGCGACCCGTAAACGAGCTCCGCCGATGATGAGCCCAAGTCCTCTTTGGGAGCAGTCCGGATGCCCAGCATGACCCACGGCAACACGTCCATCCAGTCCGGGCCGGAGAGTCGTGCCTTCAGTGCTGCCTTCAGCTGCCGGTGGAATCTCTCCACCAGACCGTTAGCTTGCGGGTGGTAAGCCGTGGTGTGGTGTAGCCGCACCCCCAGCAAGTGAGCCATGGCTGACCACAGCTCGGAGGTGAACTGTGGCCCCCGGTCTGAGGAGATGTGCGCCAGCACCCCGAAGCGAGCAATCCAGTGCGCGGACAACGCACGAGCACACGTAGCCGTTGAAGTATCGGTCAACGGAATGGCCTCCGGCCACCGCGTGAAGCGGTCCACCATTGTAAGCAGATGGGTGATGCCCCGGGACGGCGGGAGAGGCCCTACAATGTCTATGTGGAGATGGTCGAACCGCCGGTGAGGTAGACCAAACTCCTGGAGCGGCGCACGGACATGGCGCTGGATTTTTGCCGTCTGGCACGGAATGCAGGTGCGAGCCCAATGGCCAACCTGCTTGCGCAGACCGTGCCACATGAAACGAGCGGCCACTAGTGCCGTTGTCGCCCGGATTGATGGGTGAGCCAGTCCGTGGATCACCTCGAACACCCTCCGGCGCCAGGTGGCAGGGACGATGGGGCGCGGCTGACCGGACGACACATCGCACAGGATTGTCACTCCCCCAGGACCGAGAGGTACATCCTCAAGGCGGAGGCCGGAGATGGCAGTCCGGTAGGCGGGCACCTCATCGTCCGTGAGCTGTGCCGCCGCCAGAGCAGAATAGTCCATTCCGGGCGCCACCTCGAACACGGCGTTGATAGCGGGCCGGGACAATGCGTCGGCCACCCGGTTGTCTTTCCCCTTGATGTAGCAGATAGATGTCGTGTACTCCGATATATAGGCCAATTGCCGCTGCTGTCGTGCGGACCAGGGATCGGAAACTTTCTGCAGGGCGAAAGTGAGCGGCTTATGGTCGGTGTAGGCGGTGAACGGGCGGCCCTCCAGGAAGTAACGAAAATGGCGCACAGCCAGGTACAGAGCCAGGAGCTCACGATCGAACGCGCTGTACTTGGTCTGCGCACGGTTGAGGTGCCGACTGAAGAAGGCCAGGGGCCGCCAACCTCCGCCCGTCAGCTGCTCCAGCACAGCACCAACCGCCGACTCCGAGGCGTCCACCGTGAGAGCAGTCAGGGCATCTCCTCGCGGGTGTACCAGCAGTACGGCCCGAGCAAGGGCCTCCTTCGCGCCGTCAAAAGCTGCCTCCGCCTCGTGGGTCCACTCAACGCTCTTGTGCTGCCCACCCGCCATAAGTTGATACAGGGGCCGCATGATGTGGGCCGCGGATGGCACGAAACGATGGTAGAATGCCACCATGCCGACAAATTCCTGCAGGCCACGCACCGTGCGTGGGCGGGGAAACCGGCGGATGGCGTCGACCCTGTCAGGCAGGGGAACCGCGCCTTGCGCAGTCACGCGGTGGCCGAGGAAGTCAATTTCATTCACCCCAAAACGGCACTTGTCCAGGTTGATGGCCAAACCATGCTCGCTGAGCCGCTGACAGAGCTGCCGAAGGTGAGTACAGTGTTCCTGTTGCGAGCGGCTGGCCACCAGGATGTCGTCCAGGTACACGAACACGAAATCGAGGCCGCGACAAACCCCGTCCATGAGGCGCTGAAAGGCCTGTGCTGCGTTTTTGAGGCCGAACGGCATCCGAGTAAACTCGTAAAGCCCGAATGGCGTGATGATCGCCGTCTTCGGCACGTCATCCGGGTGAACTGGGATCTGATTATAACCCCGTACCAAATCCACTTTGGAAAAAATCGTGGCCCCAGCCAAATGGGCCGTGAAGTCCTGGATGTGGGGTACGGGGTATCGATCCGCTGTTGTTGCCGCGTTCAACCGTCTGTAATCCCCACATGGTCGCCAGCCCCCGCTTGACTTGGGGACCATGTGGAGTGGGGACGCCCAAGGGCTGCTTGAAGGGCGGACGATCCCCAAGGCCTCCATCGTGTGGAATTCCCGCCGTGCCAGACGCAGTTTATCTGGTGGCAGTCGCCGTGCTCGTGCATGGAGTGGTGGGCCGGTAGTCGGGATATAATGCAACACTCCGTGGCTGGGGGTTGCTGATTGAAACTGCGGAGTGAGAATGTCAGGGAACGAAGCCAAGATACGTGCAAATCGGGAGTCCACGGACGCCAGTGGCCGTCCCACCGGTTGATCCACACGCAACGTGATCGGCTCCATCGTAGTGGCGTTGATCAAACGCTGACGTCCGACGTCCACCATGAGGGAATGCGCCCGGAGGAAATCGGCCCCGAGCAATGGTTGGGAGACGTCGGCAATGGTGAAGCTCCATGAGAAATGGCAGGAGCCGAGCACGATGGGAACCATCCGCAGTCCATATGTGCGGATGGGGCTGCCGTTCGCCGCGGTGAGGACGGGCCCCCGCTTACCGGAACGAATGTCGGCCAGCGAAGGGGGCAGGACGCTGAGCTCCGCTCCTGTATCCACGAGGAAGCGGGTCCCGGAGCGCCGATCCCAGGCAAAAAGGCGATGAATTTGGCCGGCCGCCGCGGGGACTATTGGCAGCCGGCCCAGGCGTTTCCCGGGAATGTGCATGGCTGGCGGCATTGTTGTGCTGCAGCACCCCAGCGTTGATGGTAGTAGCACCAACGTCTCCTGTTGGAGTCACTTGGAGCTTGCCTGCTCCTGCTGGTGGTGCCTGCCGCTTGCTGGCGCTGGGCTGCAGGTGCAGTACCCCTCACTGCCGCTGGGGGCGATCGTACGGGCC
>NC_045988.1:30020156-30087560 GCF_010909765.2 Amblyraja radiata
TGTCCCTGTGTGTCCCTGCGGGTCCATGTGTGTCTCTGTCTCCGTGTCCCTGCGTGTCCCTGTGTGTCTCTGTGTCTCCGTCCCTGCATGTCTCTGTCTCCGTCCCTGCGTGTCTCTGCATCCGTGTCCCTGCGTGTCCCTGTGTGTCCCTGCGTGTCCCTGTGTGTCTCTGTCTCCGTGTCCCTGTGTGTCTCTGTCTCCGTGTCCCTGCATGTCTCCGTCCCTGCGTGTCTCTGTCTCCGTGTCCCTGCGTGTCTCTGTCTCCGTGTCCCTGCGTGTCTGTCTCTCCGTCCCTGCGTGTCTCTGTGTCTCTGTCCCTGTGTGTCTCTGTCTACGTGTCCCTGCGTGTCTCTGTCTCCGTGTCCCTGCGTGTCTCTGTGTGTCTCTGTGTGTCTCTGTCCCTGCGTGTCTCTGTCTCCGTGTCCCTGCGTGTCTCTGTCTCCATGTCCCTGCGTGTCTCTGTCTCCATGTCCCTGCGTGTCTCTGTCTCCGTTTCCCTGCGTGTCTGTCTCCGTGGCCCTGCGTGTCTCTGTCTCTGTCCCTGCGTGTCTCTGTCTCCGTGACCCTGCGTGTCCGTCCCTGTGTATCTCTGTCTCTGTGTCCCTGTCTCTGTGTCCCTGCATGTCTGTCCCTGTGTCCCTGTGTGTCTCTGTCCCTGTGTCCCTGCGTGTCTCTGTCTCCGTGGCCCTGCGTGTCTCTGTCTCTGTCCCTGCGTGTCTCTGTCTCCGTGACCCTGCGTGTCCGTCCCTGTGTATCTCTGTCTCTGTGTCCCTGTCTCTGTGTCCCTGCATGTCTGTCCCTGTGTCCCTGTGTGTCTCTGTCCCTGTGTCCCTGCGTGTCTCTGTCTCCGTGGCCCTGCGTGTCTCTGTCTCTGTCCCTGCGTGTCTCTGTCTCCGTGACCCCGCGTGTCCGTCCCTGTGTATCTCTGTCTCTGTGTCCCTGTCTCTGTGTCCCTGCATGTCTGTCCCTGTGTCCCTGTGTGTCTCTGTCCCTGTGTCCCTGTGTGTATCTGTCCCTGTGAGCCTCTGTCCCTGTGTCCCTGTGTGTCTCTGTCCATGTGAGTCTGTGTCCCTGTGAGTCTGAGCGTGCGTGCGAGTCTGTGCGCGAGTCCATGAGTGTGTGTGTGTGAGTGTGAGTGTGTGTGTGCGTGCGTATGTGTGTGTCTGTCTGTATGTATGTGTGAGTGTGTGTGTGTGTGTGTGCGTGCGTGCGTATGTGTGTGTCTGTCTGTGTGTGCGTGAGTGAGTCTGTGTGCGCGCGTACGTGTGTCTGCGTGTGTGGGCGTGTACGTGGGGCTGCGTGTGTGCGCGTGCGTGTCCCAGTTCATGTGTGTCTCAGTCCCTGTGTGTCCTGGTCCCTGTGTGTCCCAGTCCCTGTGTTTCCCAGTCCCTGTGTGTCCCAGTCCCTGTGTGTCCCAATCCCTGTGTGTCCCAGTCCCTGTGTGTCCCAGTCCCTGTATGCCCCGGTCCCTGTGTGCGCGAGTCCCTGTGTGTCCCAGTCCCTGTGTGTCCCAGTCCGTGTGTCCCAGTCCCTGAGTGTCCCAGTCCCTGTATGCCCCGGTCCCTGTGTGCGCGAGTCCCTGTGTGTCCCAGTCCCTGTGTGTCCCAGTTCCTGTATGCCCCGGTCCCTGTGTGCGCGATTGTGACTGCGCTGTATTGAGCTGTAATTATAAATAGCAGTACAGCAAAAGATGGACCCTTTGGCCCACAATATTTGTGCATGAAAACATTTGAGTAACCATATAACCATATAACCATATAACCATATAACAATTACAGCACGGAAACAGGCCATCTCGACCCTTCTAGTCCGTGCCGAACACATAATCTCAAGTAACAGACAGTGGCCGTGGTTAGAATTAAACCCGAGTGTATGGCGCCGTGAGGCAGCGGTTCTACCAGCTGCGCTACTGTGCTGGCACTTATTATTGCCACATGTACTGGAAAAACTGTGACAATATTTTGTTTGCATGATATACAATCAAATCAGGTAATACTATGATATAAATACAACCAAGCCAAGCGCAAGTACAGCAGGTAGAGTGATAAGAGTGCTGAATATAGTCTTCTCAGCATGTAGCGGTACAGTTTCAGAGAAAAAGGCCAACGTTCGCAATGAAATAGTTTGTAAAAATAAGGACTGTGTCCCCCCACAGACCTCCCCTCACCAATGGAAGGATCGTTTAGTAGTCTGATAACAGCAGAATATGAATGCACAAGATTGATAGCAACATGGTCCTATAAATTCAGAAACAGTTTACTGAGAACCCATTTACTATTATTCTGGCTGGGGGTCTGTGGGAAGACTGGGATGCACTGCTTTAAGCTTAAATGGTTGAAGTTCACAGGAGATGTGCAGGTGAAGTTCTTTTCCATACACTAAGGATGGTAGGTGCCAGGTTTGGTGGTTGGGTATACATACACTTGATATGCAGGTAGATATGCAGGGAATGGAGAAATATGGATTGTGTGAAGGCAGTGGAGATCAGTTTGACATGCCATGGACATTGTGGACCGAAAATACATTTTCTGTGCTGTACATTACTATGCTCTATCCACCGTTGTTAATGTATGCATAAAATCGCCACGTATTATTTTCCATTTGGCCTTGTTACATCAAACATGTCTGTTGCATCCTGTAATCCTAATGATAGAATGCAATTTTATTTAAATGGCTTGTTTTGATATTTCATTCTAATGTAGACCTTTTCAAATTATTTCTCTCTCGCTACGTGGCAGAATCACGGAAGTCACACCGCACAGACAGTGATGCTTCAGCCAGACGCAGACGTGTCGACCAACCTGCCCTATCTGAGCCAACCCTGTTTGTCCATGTTTGCCATTATCACTCCAAACCTTTCTTGTCCATGTACCTGCCCAAATGTCACTAAAATCATGTTATTGTACGCGCCTCAACAGGCAACTCATTCCATATATCCACCTCCTTCTGTGCCCGAAGTCTTTTTAAAAGGGGAATGGAACCAAGAACGAGATGGCAGAGTTAAGATGAGAGCGGAAGAACTTTGCAGAATCCGACGGGTATCTCTTTCTCTGTCCAGGATGGTGGTTGATGCTGGTAAGATTGAGGAGCTTTACAATAGGGCCGTGGTTATGCAGGGAATCGGGGAATATTGATATGAAAGATAAACAATGGAAACAGGGTATTCAGTTGACTGACTCCAGGACTTTTCTTTCTTGCGTATGACGTGCACAGCCTAAAGTTGCAGGACAAATTGTTCTATTTGATCTTATTTGATTGTGCACGCCAGGTTGATTGCATTCGTCGAAACAGGTGAAGGTTGCAATCTTCCACCCCTGACTCCAGGACAACTATCTATGACCCATTTACCCCAATTCTACATTATACCACTAACTTCACGTCACAGATTAGTTTAACCTGGCATCATGTTCGGCACAGACAGCATGGGCCAAAGGACCTCTTCTTGTCCCTTTCCTTCTCTCCTTATCTTTGTCTCGTTTTCACTTTAGTCTAATTTAGTCCTGGTGTGTCACCCATTCATCTCTAACCATCTGCCAATCAACAGCCCCCCCTCCCCCCCACCCCCTCACCACATCACCCATATCCACCTTTCACTTACCGAGCTTCCACCCCTTTTCCGCATTCTCTCCCCAACTACAATCCTTTTGTGTTCAGGCCTCTTTTGTCCATCCTTCCTTATCTCTCATTTACCCATTAAACCTCAAATGGCTCAGAGAGGAGCTTCCCATCACTGACAAATGTTCACTTATTTTCCATATTCAGACCTTCAAACTCCTTTGTTAACCAAGGCTTACAAAACTTAACTTATTTACTTCTTCCGCTAACTTACACACTGAGTCTTAACAGTTCACTCAATTTTAAAAACCTCCAATCATCACATGTTTGTTCCCCTCTAGTAGCTGCTCGCAGACCGTCTTCATACCCATCAAATTACCCTAATGCAGACAGACCTGCCCTATCATTCCTGTACTCTCTCCAGCTCGGGTCTCTCACCCTTCGTTGATCCCCTATTCCCTCTCCACGTGTGTGCTGCAGGTCAGGGAATCTGATCCAGTCATATTGTTGGTACATTTATATCTGACGTAATTCTGCAACACACCGTCGTCTGCGCTCGTTGTTGAGGCCACTAGATCTCCTCCCTGGTCCGCTTCATCAGCCATGGTGGTGACTGCCGTTCATGCGTCCCGCTGCTCTGTAATATACAGATTAAAACCCAGTATCTGACAACAATTCAAAGGAGCAGGACAACAGCTTCGGCTGATGACATCACACGCTGTCAACCGTGTAGGAAAGAACTGCAGATGTTTGTTTAAATCATAGGTGGACACTTAATACTGGAGTAACTCTGCGGGACTGACAGCATCTCTGGAGAAAATGCTTTTTTGTTTTTTAATGGTGGCATTTCAGGACAAGACCCTTGTTCAGACTGATTCAGTCAGTATTCAGTATTCAGTATTCAGTATTTACTTTAATGTCATTTAACTGAGTACTTACATACACAGATGAAACCAAAACATTGTTTCTCAATCAGTTCCCATCAGTGCGGTTAATAAAAAACAGAATAAATACATATAGCTCTAAAAATATTTAAATTACCATTTCTAAAATTAGGCCTAAAAATTGAAATAAAAACGGACATTAGGACCGAACAGTGGCTTTGCTTTGACAGGTGCCTAGTTGTCAAAGTATGGGCGAAGTTAGATGTGTTGGTGTATGATATATGGGGAGGGGACACAGTCCGTTAACCAGTCTTATTGCCTGTGGGAAGATTGCAGCTGATGCTCCTGTACCTCTTCCCAGATGGCAGAATGGAGAAGCTGTGGTGTGATGGATGATAGGGGTCCTTGATAATGGAGATGGCTCTGCTGATGCTCCGCTTCTTATAGATCTCCAACAGGAAAGGGAGTGGAGCACCAATGATCCTGCTGGCGGTCTTCACTAACCTGTTGAGTTGATTTTGCTCATACGCCTTGCAGCTCCCGAACCAGGAAGTGATGCCGTAGGTCAGTATACTCTCGATGGTGCTCCTGTAGAAGGTCCTTACATGAACAGTAGGGAGACCTGCTTTCCTTAGTCTCCGGAGAGGGTGGAGCCGCTGCTGAGCTCTTTTTATCACTGCTGTGGTGTTGGTCATAGAGGTCAGGTCATCCACCAGGTGAAGTCCCAAGAACTTCACACTGCTGACCCTCTCCACAGCAGCTCCATTAATATGCAGCGGAGTGTGATGGTGTTTTCCTGCCCTGCTGAAATCGATCACCATTTCCTTAGATTTTCCACATTGAGGATGAGATTGTGAGATCTGCACCACTCTGTAAGCAGCTCCACCTCTATCCTGTACGCCGACTCATTATTGTCACTGATGAGCCCCACCACTGTTGTCATCAGCGAACTTGTTGATATAATTATTGCTGAGTCTGGCAGTACAGTCATGAGTAAGCAGACTGAACAGCACGGTGCTTAGGACACAGTCTTGGGGTGAGCCAGTGCTCACAGCGATGGTTCTTGATGTCCGACTGCCCACCCTGACGGTCTGCTGCCGTTGTGTTAAAAAGTTAAGGACCCAGTTGCAAGTGCCAGTGTCCGCCTTCAACAGCTTCAGCTTCTCCAGCAGCTGCTGTGGGATGATTGTGTTAAAAGCGGAGCTGAAGTCTATGAAGAGGATCCGGGCATAGGTATTCTTTCGGTCGAGATGTGATAGTGCGAGGCTCAGTGTTATAGAGACTGCATCCTCTGTGGATCGGTTGGCTCTGTAGGCGAACTGCATTAGGTCTAGGTCGGCAGGGAAACAATTTTTAATGTGCTGCATGACCAGCTGCTCAAAACACTTCATTAGTATGGGTGTGAGAGCCACTGGATGAAAGTCATTGAGACAGGCTGGGTTGGGCTTCTCGGGACGGGGACGATGGTGGCACTTTTGAGACAGTTGGGCACTACTGCCTGGCTGAGTGGGATGTTAAAAATGTCTGTAAAGACATCTTTTAGTTGCTCAGCACAATCCCTTAAAACGCGTCCAGGGATGTTATTCGGCCCTGCGGCTTTGCGTGGATTGACGCTGGCAAAGGCCTTTTTAACTGCGGCTGTGGACAGCCTGAGTGATTGGTCGCTGGGTGATGGCAGGGGTGCTTGTATCTGGGTGGTATTTTTAACCTCAAAACGTGCGTAAAACTCGTTCAGTTCATCTGGTAGAGAGGGGTCGTTTTGGCATATCCGCAGCGGGGGGGGGGGGGGGGGGAGGGGCTTGTTGTCTTGTAGTCCCTCCATACATGCTTGCCTTATCAATAAATCAAACCCCAGAAATAATGGAACAAATATACGTTGGAAACAGCGCAAATAGCAAAGTATATTTCCAGGAAATAAGATGGGAGAACACGTAGTCTGGGTAGCTCCGGAAATTGGGTTTATTAGGAACAACGAATGAACAAATGAGGAGCAGGAATATGACACTTGGCCTCTGGAGTTTGATTTGTCTTTTAGTGAGGTTGTAAGGGGGGAATTTAACTGGAGCCACTCCCCAAGATCAGACTGTCCACTCGGGACCGGCGGAAAGCTACTAATTGATGAGAAACTGCTGTTGTCGCCCTGCAGGCCCTTCCCTGTTCCATGCTCCAGGACGACGTGGTCCCGCTCCCCGTCCCTGACGGCGAGGTCCCACTTCCCGCTCCCGCTCCCCGGATAGCCGGTGCACTCTTCCCAGTCCCCCGCCCCGGCTGGAAGGGATAATCGCTATTAGCTAGAATTATCTTGCATGATGGGATACTTGACCATTTCTGTATTCTTGCTTAAATGCTCATGTAGCTTTAAAACTACTGACAGAGGAAATATACTGCTGACTCATGTAGCTGAAAATTGAAATACTGCTGGTGTCTCGTATGGGGGCAATGATAACTGTAATATTGCAGACTCATGTAGATGTGACCGAAACTTGCAATCCTTGGAAAAATCACAGAACAGAATATGATTGGGATAACCTAACTACAAAACAGCAGTTGACCGAACTAACAAACATAGATCACTGCTCCACAGAAGATAAGACAACAGTCACTGGAACAGATGTTAGCAGTTGTTTCTTGGAAGTGCTCCTCGGCAGATGTTTTTGGAAGAATGACTAACTTTCCTTGACTTTAAGAGTATATAAGAAATTGTAAAAAACTGTATCTTTGAGTGGCTGCTCGGAGAGCACTACGTATATTAGTATATTCCCTGTACTGGTCCCCACCACCCATGTCATGACGAATTGAGTAAAGCTTGGCATGATTTACCTTTAACCCTTTGTGATGTTGTTTGTTGTAAGTCGTGAACCTTATCACAGCCAGCGAGGTCCCTCTAGCCGCCCCAGACAGCGAGTTCCCACCCCCCCCCCCCCGGTCCTCTGCCCCCTCTCCCCGTCCTCCGCCCCTCTCCCCGTCCTCCGTCGCTCCCCACAGCTCTCTGCCTCGAACAGCGGGGTCCCTCTCCCCTTCCCCCCCCCCCCCCCCCCCCGCCAGGCCCAGCGTGGTCACTCTCCCCATTCCCCTGCCCCGGATAACGTGACCCCTCGACTCGACCCGGACAGCAGGGTCACTATCCCCGCCCAGACAACGGGGTCTCCACCATGCTCCCCCGCCCTGGACGGTGGGATCCCTCTCCCCGTTCCCCCGCCCTGGACGGTGGGATCCCTCTCCCCGCGAACCGAGAACCGGTGATTGTTCTTTTCAGCACTCATAACAATCACACCATACACAAGTAGCACAGACATAAATGAACGGTGCAGAATACAGTGCAACAGCTGCAGAAAATATGCTGATATGGAAAGTGCAACGACGGCAATGAGGTAGATTGGGAGATCGGGATTACCTCCTCAGCATACAAGGTGTATATTTAATAACCTGATCACAGCATCTTAACACCATTTTAGTGAATCTTGTCGTATATGTTTTCCAGCTTTCGGGTTTTCGATGGGAGGTGACGGAACGACGTGGGTATGAGAGGTCCTCCATTACGTTGGCTGCTGTTCCAAAGCAGCGTGCATCATAGATGGAGTCGATTGGGAAAGGTGGGGAGATTGGTTTGGGTGGCATGGTCATGAACAACTGTCATTTCTTATGGTTCTTAGCAGAGTAGTTGCCACAATCAATTTGTAATGCATTCCACTAGGACACTGTCTATAGTGCATCAGGATAGGTTAGGTAAAGTCATGGGGGATGCCCAACTTCCTTAGTCTTCTAGCGTCTTATGCTTTGGCAACCAGATAGATTAACACATTAACTAGCTGCTATCACATTATTGTTTGGATCTTGTGCGACAGTACGCAAAGTTAAAAAAAATCACAAACTGCATTCAATAATGAAAATGCAGGAAACTCCGTACATCCAGCAGCATCTGATCAAAGAGATTCAGTGGATGACCCAAGGGCAGAACTGGGACTGTCCACAGATGCTATCAGACCTGCTGAGTATATCCAGAATGTTGTGTTTTTATTTCAGAATTCAAACATCTACAGCTGTACATGAATTAACAACATTAACTCATTGCTGCAGATGTTCTGCTATAACAAAAAACTATTTTAAAAGTGATGCTCCACCCCCACTACCTGTTATTACAATCTTTTGCCTCTACATTCCTATTTACCTCCAAATTTGCAAAACCTGTAACATACATTGAATTATTGAATTATGTGAGGTAAGGGAAACGAGTAGAGTAGTTTTGGATACTATGAGTTTCAAAGTAAAAGAAGTACTGACACTTTTGAAAAATATAAAAGTGGATAAGTCTCCAGGTCCTGACAGGATATTCCCTATGACATTGAGGGAAGTTAGTGTAGCAATAGCCGGGGCTATGACAGAACTATTTCAAATGCCATTAGAAACGGGAATAGTCCCCGAGGATTGGCGTACTGCGCATGTTGTTCCATTGTTTAAAAAGGGTTCTAAGAGTAAACCTAGCAATTATAGACCTGTTAGTTTGACTTCAGTGGTGGGCAAATTAATGGAAAATATATTTAGAGATAATATATATAAGCATCTGGATAAACAGGGTCTGATTAGGAACAGTCAACATGGATTTGTGCCTGGAAGGTCATGTTTGACTAATCTTCTTGAATTTTTTGAAGAGGTTACTAGGGAAATTGACGAGGGTAAAGCAGTGGATGTTGTCTATATGGACTTTAGTAAGGCCTTTGACAAGGTTCCTCATGGAAGGTTGGTTAAGAAGGTTAAACTGTTGGGTATAAATGCAGGAATAGCAAGATGGATTCAGCAGTAGCTGAATGGGAGAAGCCAGAGGGTAATGGTGGATGGCTGTTTGTCGGGTTGGAGGCAGGTGACTAGTGGGGTGCCTCAGGGATCTGTGTTGGGTCCTTTGTTGTTTGTCATGTACATCAATGATCTGGATGAAGGGGTGGTAAATTGGATTAGTAAGTATGCAGATGATATCAAGATAGGGGGTGTTGTGGATAATGAAGAGGATTTCCAAAGTCTACAGAGTGATTTACGCCATTTGGAAAAATGGGCTGAAAGATGGCAGATTGAGTTTAATGCTGATAAATGTGAGGTGTTACACCTTGGCAGGACAAATCAAAATTGGACGTACATGATAAATGGTAGGGAATTGAAGAGTACAGTTGAACAGAGGGATCTGGGAATAACCGTGCATAGTTCCTTGAAGGTGGAATCTCATATAGATAGGGTGGTAAAGAAAGCTTTTGGTATGCTAGCCTTTATAAATCAGAGCATTGAGTATAGAAGCTGGGATGTAATGTTAAAATTGTACAAGGCATTGGTGAGACCAAATCTGGAGTATGGTGTACAATTTTGGTCGCCCAATTATAGGAAGGATGTCAACAAAATAGAGAGAGTACATAGGAGATTTACTAGAATGTTGCCTGGGTTTCAACAACTAAGTTACAGAGATAGGTTGAATAAGTTAGGTCTTTATTCTCTGGAGCGCAGAAGGTTAAGGGGGGACTTGATAGAGGTCTTTAAAATGATGAGAGGGATAGACAGAGTTGACGTGATCAAGCTTTTCCCTTTGAGAATAGGGAAGATTCAAACAAGAGGACATGACTTCAGAATTAAGGGACAGAAGTTTAGGGGTAACATGAGGGGGAACTTCTTTACTCAGAGAGTGGTAGCGGTGTGGAATGAGCTTCCAGTGGAAGTGGTGGCGGCAGGTTCGTTGGTATCATTTAAAAATAAATTGGATAGGCATATGGATTAGAAGGGAATGGAGGGTTATGGTATGAGTGCAGGCAGGTGGGACTAAGGGAAAAAAGTTGTTCGGCACGGACTTGTAGGGCCGAGATGGCCTGTTTCCGTGCTGTAATTGTTATATGGTTATATGTTATATGGCTATACAGTATCTCCCCAAGGTTTCAGATTGCCCCACTCTAACATACTTCAAAATGACAAATATTGTAATATTAAGAAACATTTGTGTGGGTTTTTTAAAATCATGAATGAAGAGCGTGCAGAAAATTACTAGATATCCATATAGAATATTTCCATGAACAGAAGCATCAAACAGCAATGTTGAGGAGATGGGAAAAACACTCCATTGAATACAAAAAGGTATGGTATATCTCTGTAACTCATGAACCAAATAACAAGCGCAGGAGTAGACCACCTGGCACCTCGTGTCTGCCCTGCATTCCAAATGCCTTTTAGCTGATCTACCCAAAGACCCAATTCATCATCTGTGCCAGATCCTCGAATATTTAGAATCCCCTGATCACCGTATCATTATTCCGGACCAAACAAATAAAGGATTCAAAAGATTCAACAAGGTCAATCCACAACATCCACACCTCGTGTGTAAACTCACAGAGAAATGGTGAACATACCCACGGATGGGGAATTACCGCCACACTCTGCTGGCCCTATTCTAAACACAACGCTGCCACCCAGGACGGAAGCTTCCACATCACCAAATTACTCACTAGCTGGAAGGGGAAATAAATCATTTCATGGGCCAACTGCAAACCTCCGAACTCTACTGGAAAGTGTAGTCCCTTCCGCTCCCATGGCACATCCCTGGAGTTTCCATTCCAGAATAGGATTTTACTTCGGAGTCACGTGAGTGACTACGTGAAGAACCCCGCCAGGACGCATGCGTGTCATATCGCTACACTCATTGCAACGAGCCACAGCAGGGGGAACGACGTTCCCTTAGCGGCAAAATTTGGAAGCCGGGAACAGCAGGTAAGGAGACTCTGCGTACCAGCATTTGAAAGTCGGGAACAGCAGGTAAGAAGACTCTGCGTTCCTTCCACTTACCTTTTAGGTGCAGACATGGACCGGATCCACGAAGGCTGCGGGAAAGCTGGCGGGGGAGAACCGCGGAGCTGCGGGCAGCCGGCAGCAGCAGTCAAAGGCACGCTAATCTCCCGTAATGGGAACAGCTGTGCCCGACTTCGCTCCCGACTTCGCTCCCGCGCCGGCCCCGGCCGGTCGGGAGAGGTAAGCAACTAACAGAGTCGTTGACTCCGAGGAGTCCGAATGTGAATAGCCGCGAGCGACCAGTGCCCGTGTGCATGGGGGTCGGTTTGAGCGGCTTTAGGAGCAGCCGCGAGCGGCCGGTGCCCGTGCGCACGGAAGCCGGTTTGAGTGGCTGGGAGCGAGGAACAAAGCAGCCGCGAGTGGCCAGTGCCCGTGAGCACGGGAGCCGGTTGGAGCGGCTGCAGGATGGGTCAACAGCAGCCGGGAGTGGCCTATGCCCGAGAGCATAAGAGCCTGTTGGAACGGCTGCTGGAGGAAATACCCCAAAGTGGCAGGCTCCGGGAGATGGAGGCTAGCCATAGTGGGCAGTTAGTAAGCCCCACAGCAGTACCACTTGTAGGGCTGCACAGTGTTTCTCCCTCATCAGAGGGGAACACCGAGGGTCAATCCTGGGCTGACTGCAGGAGCTGGAGCAGGAGAGGCTTCAGGAGCAGCCGCGACGGCCAGTGCCCGTGAGCACTGGAGCCGGGTGGAGTGGCTGCAGGAACTGGAGCAGGAGCGGCCTCAGGAGTAGCGGCTTCAGGAGCAGCCGCGACGGCCAGTGACCATGTGCATTGGAGCCGGTTGGGTGCCCGAGAGCATCGGAGCCAGCTGGAGCGGCTGTTGGAGCAGGTAAGTGGCAGGCTCTGGGAGATGGAGACTAGTCACAGGGGGCAGCTAGTAAGTCCTACAGCAGTACCTCTTGTAGGGCTACACAGTGTTCTCCCTCATCAGAGGGGAGTATAGGGGGTCCATTCTGGGCTGAACCTGAACAGGGGTGCAGAACATACCCCTAGTGCACATGGGTGCAGAAAACCTATTGGAAGACACTTACCATCAGGGAACTGCAAAACACTGAATGTTCCCAGTATCAACCAGTGTATTTGGAATCATGGTAGGGCAGGGACTTGAAACGAAAGAAAGTTCCAAAAGTTCTAACAGCGGGTATTACGGGTTTCGCCCGCCCAATAAACAAAAAAGACATGACACTAGATCACCAGGATGCACTGGCCTTATTTTGCTAACTGCCAATACGAGTAAACAGCATTAGGAAGAAGTACCCTCCAACCGGCTTTAGACCCTAATTTGCAGGCCTCTGCAAACCTGGAACCTCCATACCACCAATATTAAAATTTGGAGGCAACTTATCTAAACAGGTAAAGACCTTGACATAGAGGGAAACCCTGGGACTCATTAAAGCAACGTCTAAAAACTACTTCCTGGGGAATGCGCTAACCCTCAACACAGACCCAACTACAGATCCAGACACCGGCACCTCAACGTCCACGGAGGATGCCGAAAAAGTAACAGATCTACTAATAGTAACCATGGAGGAAGAAGTATAGGGTTATACTATAGAATTATTCAAAACATAATCCTCCAGTTCAGCATGTACCGAACTGAATGTTCATGCTTACAGGCAAAGAAATAATCAAAAGCGCATACTGAACTACAGTGCCCAAATAAATAAGGAGTAATGGAGGACATCCAACACGAATCACAGGAATTCGTGTCCAAAAATCTTTATCATAAAATAGATGGTGGTTGCCACGTCATCATAGATTTGACTTATTTGAATACTTTCGTACTTTATATTCATTACTAGATGGGAACCTTTGTTACTGCAAAGGTATTGATCCTAGGTTACTACATGGCAAGCATCGTATTAAAAAATACTTGCTATACAGTACCCATTAGAGGTGACCACAGATGTATTTAACACAATGGATCATCTGCGGGTTCACCCTTAACTCAGCTCACATGTCAGTGACTTTGCCGTATGAAAAGGTTACAGCCTTAATGGAGGCTTGCAGTAAACTAAACCATCCATCAGACTGGTAGTAGAATAATTGGTATTATAGTGGCTGTGTTCCAGCCACATAAATCGGACCTTTACATTATCAAATTACTGAGCGCAAACATGCGTGCACTCAAAAATTATGAGGGTCATTCTGACAGACCAAATAAGTTACCAACAGAGGCCACAATGGTACTAAAAATGGTGGAAACATAGCATTAGGCATTGTTCCTATCCAAACATTAACAGCTACCCGTCTATGGAACTACATACTGATGGGCACTTGGATGGGATGATACCAATTCCATCTCCAGCTGTGGGGGAGATGGAATGCACAGGAGGCATCATTACATACGCAGGGCATAAATACCTGGGAACGTTGAGTGCATTCCATGGCTTTAAGTCATATTGTTCTGGGTTATATCACCAGTATGTTAGACTACTAATTGACTACACCACCGTGGTAGCATATGTCAACCACATGGGTGGAAACATATCAACATCATGTGACTATCTGGCCAACACAATTTGGCAATAGTGTATCCAGAAAGATATTAGGATATCAGCTACCAACTTACTAGGTAAACTGAACTTAGTGGCAGACAACAGGTCACGCTAAGTCTATGAAAACACTGTATGGATGTTAGATAAAAAATGTATTTCTGGAATTACAGCACGGTATGGAACACCAGATAACGACCTATTCACATCCATGCTCTCACCAGTTATCGAATTAGGTTCTTGGAAACCAGAACTTGGGGCAGTGGCTACAGATGCATTTTCGCTACATTGGGGGATTATTTATGCATTCCCTCCTTCTGCCTCATCGGTCGGATATTTAGGAATAACAGTAGACTCCGCGTCTGGTATTTTGATAGTACCCGATTGGCCTACTCAACCATCGGTCCCGGTGATATCGACATGGTTTTAGAACCATGCATCACTATCCATCATAGACCTAATTTACTGGTTCTTCCCGCAACAAGGGGAGTTACCCATGCCATAATTATATAAACCTATTACTTTATAAGAGTTGAAAGCACCTCTACTACACCTGGGACTGACGGACCGAACAGTGAAATTATTTCAGCGGGCCACAGACCGTCCACCAAAAAATCAGTACTTGGTGTCATCAAGAAATGGGAAGTACTGTCACAACAATAAACATCACCCACAGATCTATGAACATCCCGTCTGTTTTGGAATTCCTGGCAAGCCTCCATTACGAAGAGAGGCTCAGTCATAGTGCCATCAACTGCGGCAGAAGTGCTCTGTCAACATACCTGGCGCAAGGAACAGAGCGGCATTCTGTTGGGACACACCCTGGTAACCAAACTCATGAGGAGCATTTTAATATTAATCCCCCAAGAATCAGGTACTCCCAAATATGGGATGTGAGCATTGTACTGACCATGTTAAGAAACTGGTCTCCAGCTACAGCTCTGTCCCTACAGAAACTGACTATGAAAACAGTCATGCTGATGGCCTTGGTTACGGCACCAAGGGTCCAGTCACTACAGAAACAAAGGTTGGACAACATGATTATTTCATCTGGAAATTTAACCTTTCACATCAATGAAATAGTCAAACAGAACAGACAGGGGTCAACAGGCCTAAAAACAGAATTCAGGGCCTACCCGACAGATGGTCGTCTCTGTATTGTAACACACTTACTATTATATATGGAGTATACTAAGATAATCAGAGGGAAAGAAATGTCACTTTAATCAGCTACAAACAGCCACTCAAAACAGTGACAGCCCAGACCATCTCTAGATGGCTAAAACAGGTCCTAATAAAGGCTGTAGTAGACACTAGCATTTTAAAAGCTCACTCCACCAGGGCTGCAGCTACATCGGCAGCTATGAAGTTGGACGTTCCTATGGACCAAATCCTCAAGACAGCAGGATGGTCAACGGAGGAAACTTTCCAACGACTTTATAACAATCCAGTCATTGAACCTGGAACATTTGCAGAAACAAATTTAAGTTCTGTAATATAATTTACCCCATAAATAGGGGCAATAATTGGTGTTAATATTTTTACCGTTGGGTTTCAATATCGTATTAATGTCTAATGATGTTAACTCCATTCTCCCCAAAATCAAGGCAGATGTGATGCATGGACTCGTTCCACGGCATGAAATCACAGAGCTTTAAAATCTTCACGTAGTCACTCACGTGACTCCGAAGTAAAATAGTAAGATTAAACGAGAATTTACCAGTTTGAAGTTTGATCTTTATTTTATGAGGAGTAACGTTGAGGGATTACGTGCCCTTCGCTCCCACCATTGATCATATCCTGAACTGGTATCTCTTCTCTAATCTTACTATGTTTAGTTATTACAGTTATCTGTGATTTCACACCGCTGCTTTGAAGAATGACACGCATGCGTCCTGACGGGGTTCTTCACGTAATCCCTCAACGTTACTCCTCATAAAATAAAGATCAAACTTCAAACTGGTAAATTCTCGTTTAATCTTACTATTATATCCCAGGCCTGGACTCTGCAGGGTCTCCATGATGTCAGGTGATATATGCAGTACCACCACCAGTCCCACTTCACAGGCGAATCACCCGTCTCTCATCTCTACAGGACGCTGCCCAAACCGGACCAAAGGTTCGTCGGACGGCGTTACCGGGAGGGAGCTGGAGACTTCAGGCGCGAGGTGGGTCAACTAGGTTCATGCTCACAATGCCTTCACATTAGGTGGAGGTGCCCGCGGGATATAAAGATGGGTGAGGAGAGGGAGGTCCGTTCACAGGAACTGCACCAGTACATCGAGCTCGCAGGCCGACCGGATTTGGACTGTGAAAATGGCGATGCCTGCATGTGTAATATGTACAGTTGCATATTGAACTACTGAACTGTGGACCAAATATATGTTCCTCTCAACACTCAGCTCTCCAACTGATTCACCCTCAACAAACAGGGATTACCCTTTACTATCTTGCAGACATTCTCTATTATCATAGCTGAAAGATATAATTCTGCATTTAATGGTACTACTTCTGGTGCTGAACCATCCCAACTGTGGACAGGTGATCTCTCCCTACCTTTAAACAACCTCTAGCATCTAAAACAAATATATTTGGTTATATTTGGTTTTGGTGTGTGATCTGGCCATGTACAGATGACTAGCATTTGTTACCAGTGTAATAAAGACAAAGTGTATTAATTTTATTGATTAAAATAGTGGTTGCAGAAAACAGTGGCAGTGCAATGGTGGATGATCCATTATCAGAACTGGGACTGTAAACAAATGCCGCTCAAACTGCTGAGTGTTTACAGCTTGTCAGCATTCTTTCTTTACCTTCCGGATCTTCCGGAATAACAATATTCTTTTAAAAATTCCATGCCCAAAAAACTGGTTTCAAAGGTCACGCGTCATCCTACAGTGGTCAATGGATTTCTGTAAATGTTATACTTCCACTCACATACCCATATTTGAATAATGAAATGAGAATTGACATGTACAAAATGCGTTCTGTTGCAAATCCATAATCCTCAGTATCCTTTCCTCTTACTATCATTCTGCTGCACCTTCTCCAAAGATCACTCAGTCTTAGCTGTGACCAGAGGGTGATAAAAATGTGCAACTCTCCTTACAGAGGCTCAGAACGACCTTTACTCTGGCAATTGAGGAAGTTTTATCAGCAAAAATATCTGAAACTGGAAATCACGAGCTGACGGTTTAATTATGAACTAGTAACCTGAACATTCCGCCATTTAGTAAATGTAAAACAAATTGGGACATTTGCTTTGACTCCACCATACTGCTCAACGCATTCACCACATCAACTGTTAGTTACAACTCGATAGAAGTGAGTGTGTGTGTGTGTGTGTGTGTGCGTGTGTGTGTGTGTGTGTGCGTGTGTGTGCGTGTGTGCGTGTGATGTGTGTGTGTGTGTGTGTGTGTGTGTGTGTGTGTGTGTGTGTGTGAGCGTGTGTGTGCGCGTGTGCGTGTGATGTGTGTGTGTGTGCGTGTGTGTGTGAGCGTGTGCGTGTGTGTGTGTGTGAGCGCGCGTGTGTGTGTGTGTGTGTGTGTGTGTGTGATGTGCAGCATGAATCTCCACCAACACATCCAATGACAAAACGCAGCAGCTGTTGCTGAACATGACTGTCGTGCTTCAAACTATCACTGGGACACATTTACTCACAACAATTAATTCAATGTCCTGACAAGAGCAAATCAAATTCAATGGGGAAATTTAACCCAAGTCTGTCCCCAGTTTAGACCCGTCCACTGGGGAGTGGCGGGAAAATACTCACCCGATGGTGATCTGCTGTCCTCTCCCTCCTCGCTCCTCGCTCCCCGGCCCTGAGTCTCCCTCCTCGCTCCTCGCTCCCAGTCCCCGAGTCTCCCCGGCCCCAAGTCTCCCCGGCCCCGAGACTCCGCGGCCCCGAGTCTCCCCGGCCCCGAGTCTCCCCGGCCCCGAGTCTCCGCGGCCCTGAGTCTCCCCGGCCCTGAGTCTCCCCGGCCCCGAGTCTCCGCGGCCCTGAGTCTCCCCGGCCCCGAGTCTCCCCGGCCCCGAGTCACCGCGGCCCCGAGTCTCCCCGGCCCCGAGTTTCCGCGGCCCTGAGTCTCCCCGGCCCCGAGTGTCCGCGGCCCTGAGTCTCCCCGGCCCCGAGTCTCCCCGGCCCCGAGTCACCGCGGCCCCGAGTCTCCCCGGCCCCGAGTCTCCGCAGCCCTGAGTCTCCCCGGCCCCGAGTCTCCGCGGCCCTGAGTCTCCCCGGCCCCGAGTCACCGCGGCCCCGAGTCTCCCCGGCCCCGAGTCTCCGCGGCCCTGAGTCTCCCCGACCCCGAATCTCCGCGGCCCTGAGTCTCCCCGGCCCCGAGTCTCCCCGGCCCTGAGTCTCCCCGGCCCCGAGTCTCCCCGGCCCCGAGTCTCCGCGGACCTGAGTCTCCCCGGCCCCGAGTCACCGCGGCCCTGAGCCTCCCCGGCCCCGAGTCTCCCCGGCCCTGAGTCTCCCCAGCCCCGAATCTCCCCGGCCCTGAGTCTCCCCGGCCCCGAGTCTCCCCGGCCCTGAGTCTCCCCGGCCCCGAGTCTCCGCGGCCCTGAGTCTCCCCGGCCCTGCGTCTCCCTCCTCGCTCCCCGGCCCCGAGTCTCCCCGGCCCTGAGTCTCCCTCCTCGCTCCTTGCTCCGAGGCCCTGAGTCTCCCCGGCCCTGAGTCTCCCTCCTCGCTCTTCGCTCCCAGGCCCTGAGTCTCCCGGCCCTGAGTCTCCCCGGCCCCGAGTCTCCCCGGCCCCGAGTTTCCCCGGCCCCGAGTCTCCCCGGCCCCGAGTCTCCCCGGCCCCGTGTCTCCCCGGCTCAAGGGGGAAAGATTTTGCTCGAATCAAAGGTTGAATTTTGTCAGAAAAATTTGGTATCCATTTAGCATAATATGCAAACATCCCAAGAACCCTTCGTAGAGAGTTTAATGTAGCTGGAACAGGTATCTCTTGGAGTGGGCGGAGTCTTTCTGGATCAGGCTTGATTATATAATTTCCAACCCAATAACCAAGAATATTAATTGATGACACTGATGTTATTGACAGCCTCATTTAATGTTAGATTTTCAGAATGTACAACATCTAAAAATCGTTGTACATTTTCATCATGTTCAGCTTGGTCTTTTCCTGCAATGGTTATATTATCAAGATAAGGTAAAGTATCTTTAAGGTTTTCCTGTTCAACAAGTTTGTCCATCTCTCTCTGAAAAACAGCCACGCCATTAGTAACACCAAAAGGAACTCTGCAGTAGTGATATCATTTCCCATTTGCTTCTAATAGTCTCTGTCGTATTAAAGGCGATGCCAAACCATTGATAAAAGAGTCTCGAATAACTTCCTGTCGATGTTGATCAGCCGTAACTGCTTTGAAGGCACAGTCTTTACTAAGTCTTTCAAGTTCTTGTAAAAATTAATCAAGTGACTCACCAGGTTTTTGTTTCCGAGTGGCAAGGATTTGTCGAGCGAATATCACGTTGGGTGTCTTAACCAAGAGTCTGCTTATTATATCAATAGCAGAATTATAAGTTGTACATTCCACTATGTAATCATGTACATCAGAAGAGACGAACGTTATTAATCTTGAGTCTGTCTGGTGCATCATTGCCGCACTCATCAGAGAAGTTATTTAGTATACGAAGCTCTCAATAGTTTCTCCATCCCAAGTCGGTCTGTTTGACTTCTAAGGTAAGTTGCTTAAATTGGTGTGAGATAAATGAAACTTTCTCTACTCGTAATTTACTTAACTTTATTTAAGCTTTAAGCAACTTATTTCTTTAATACATAAACTCAGAAACGACTGGCAAACATGGCTGATTCCGCAGGCTTTTCCCGCCCGAAATACTTCGCACATGCGCACACTCCGGAAATGTTCTGCACATGCACACAATCTCGAAGAGCTCCGCCCATGCGCACATGCGCCCACTTCACCCTGTGACTCTATAACTAAGCGGGCCAGGTAACATCTCTGGAGAAGGTTAATAGGTGAAGTTTTAGGTCGAGTCTGAAGAAGGGCCCCGACCCGAAACATCACCTATCTATGTTCTCCAGGGAATGCTGCCTGAACCGCTGAGCTACTCCAGCACACGGTGTCTTTCCCAACAGGCTTTGACAGCTTACAAAGGGTTTGGGGGGGTAGAAAGAGAGTGATTGGCAGGAACATTATCAGCGGAAAAAAAGGCAACATTTAAAATGGGCGTATTTATATTTATAAATCCATAATTGCCCTGGCTTTGTGTCGTGCAGGCCTCACGTCTAATCAACGACTATGATCTTTGGCACGGGGAAAGATCCAATCTGGGAAAACAGAAGTTTTCTTCAACATCAGACTTTTTTTGTGTCTCCGCTGTCTGTTGCGTCGCTGATAACAGCCACAGCAATCATTTGACCCTCTTGATTTATTACACTGGTCACCGGCCTGAGCGAGGTCTGCAAGAAGTAAAATGGACTGCACTGTGTTTGTGAAAACATTGGCCGTAGGTGCCCAAGAGCAATATTCTCAATACAGCTCTCTCGTGCCAGCAGCAGGTCGAGATATTCCAACTCTGTTATAGTCCAGCAAATGTACCCGTGGACCAGGAAAAGCAGTGAGGAAAAATATTAAGCATGAGCCTGACTTCAGAATTAAAGGATGTTATTTTAGGAAGGAGAAGAGGAGGAATTTCTTCAGTGAATCTGTGGAATTCCTTGCCACAGGAGGCTGTGGAGGCCGCATCAGTGCATATTTTTCATAGACAATAGAAAATAGGTGCAGGTGTGGGCCATTCGGTCCTTCGAGCCAGCACCGCCATTCAATGTGTTCATGGCTGATCATCCCCAATCAGTACCCCGTTCCTGCCTTCTCCCCATATCCCCTGACTCCGCTATCTTTCAGAGCCCTATATGGCTCTCTCTTGAAAGTATCCAGAGAACCGGCCTCCATCGCCCTCTGAGGCAGAACACACCACAGGCTCACAACTCTCTGTGTGAAAAAGTGTTTCCTCATCTCCTAAGGTAGAGATAAATAGATTCCTGATTAGTACGGGTGTCAGGGGTTATGGGGAGAAGGCAGGAGAATGGGGTGAGGAAGGAGAGGTAGATCAGGCATGATTGAATGGCGGAGTAGATTTGATAAACCGAATGGCCGAATTCTACTCCTAACAGCCAGTTCTCTATCCGATGTGGATAGAGAACTGGCTGGCAGACAGGAAGCAAAGAGTAGGAGTAAACGGGTCCTTTTCAGAATGGCAGGCAGTGACTAGTGCGGTACCGCAAGGCTCTGTGCTGGGACCTCAGCTATTTACAATATATATTAATGATCTGGATGAGGGAATTGAATGCAACATCTCCAAGTTTGCGGATGACACAAAGCTGGGGGGCAGTGTTAGCTGTGAGGAGGATGCTAGGAGGCTGCAAGGTGACTTGGATAGGTTGGGTGAGTGGGCAAATGCATGGCAGATGCAGTATAATGTGGATAAATGTGAGGTTATCCTCTTTGGTGGCAAAAACAGGAAAGTATACTATTACCTGAATGGTGGCCAATTAGGAAAAGGGGAGATGCAACGAGACCTGGGGGTCATGGTACACCAGTCATTGAAAGTAGGAATGCAGGTGCAGCAGGCAGTGAAGAAAGCAAATGGTATGTTAGCATTCATAGCAAAAGGATTTGAGTATAAGAGCAGGGAGGTTCTACTGCAGTTGTACAGGGTCTTGGTGAGAGAACGCCTGGAGTATTGCGTACAGTTTTGGTCTCCTAATCTGAGGAAATACATTCTTGCCATAGAGGGAGTACAGAGGAGGTTCACCAGACTGATTCCTGGGATGGCAGGACTTTCATATGAAGAAAGACTGGATAGACTCAGCTTGCACACGCTAGAATTTAGAAGATTGAGGGGGGATCTTATAGAAACTTACAAAATTCTTAAGGGGTTGGACAGGCTAAATGCAGGAAGATTATTCCCGATGTTGGGGAAGTCCAGAACTAGGGGTCACAGTTTAAGGATAAGAGGGAAGTATTTTAGGACTGAGATGAGAAAATCTTTTTTTACACAGAGAGTGGTGAATCTGTGGAATTCTCTGCCACAGAAGGTAGTTGAGGCCAGTTTATTGGCTATATTTAAGAGGGAGTTAGATGTGGCCCTTGTGACTAAAGGGATCAGGGGGTATGGAGAGAAGGAAGGTACAGGATACTGAGTTGGATGATTAGCCATGATCATATCGAATGGCGGTGCAGGCGTGAAGGGCCGAATGGCCTACTCCTGCACCTATTTTCTATGTTTCTATGTTTCTATTCCTTATGATCTTATGGCTTTAGATTTGAGTTGAGTTTAGTTGATTGTCACGTGTACCGAGGTACAGTGAAAAGCTTTTTTTGCGTGCTAACCAGTCAGCGGAAAGACAATACATGATTACAATCAAGACGTCCACAGTGAACAAACACATGATAAAGAGAATAACACGAATAACGTTTAGTGCAAAATAAAATCTGGTAACGTCCGATTAAAATAGTCCGAGGGTCTCCAATGTGGAAGATTTCAGGAGGTAGTGATTGTGGGAGATTTCAAATTTCCACACATAGACTGGGAAACACATTCTGTAAAATGGGCTGGATGGGTTGGAGTTTGTAAAATGTGTGCAGGATAGTTTTTTGCAGCAATACATAGAAGTACCTACTAGAGAAGGGGCGGTGCTGGACCTCCTGTTAGGAAATGAAACGGGTCAGGTGGCAGAGGTATGCGTTGGGGAACAGTTCGGGACCAGTGATCACAATACCATTAGTTTCAATATAATTATGGAGAGGGTCAGAACTGGACGTAGGGTTGAGATTTTTGATTGGAGAAAGGCTAACTTTGAGGAGATGCGAAAGGATTTAAAAGGAGTAAATTGGGACAGTTTGTTTTATGGGAAAGATGTGGAAGAGAAATGGAGGAAATTTAAAGGTGAAATTTTAAGAGTACAGAATCTTTATGTACTCCGCAAAAATCCAGATTGGGTCATCAAACCAGCCGACAAGGGAGGTGCCGTGGTAGTCTGGCGCGTCGATCTCTACAAAGCTGAGGCCACGCGCCAACTCTCGGACACCTCCTCCTGCTTACCATTGGACCATGACCCCACTGACGAGCACCAGGCCACCATTTCTAGCACCATCACCGACTTCATCAATTCCCACGCCCTACCCGACCAAGCTTCCAACCTCATCGTTCCCCAGCCCCGCACGGCCCGTTTTTACCTTCTCTCCAAAATCCACAAACCCGGCTCTCCCGGCAGACCCATTGTCTCTGCGTGTTCGTGCCCCACCGAACTCATCTCCACATACCTTGACTCCATCCTATCCCCCTTGGTCAAATCCCTCCCCACCTATGTTCTAGACACCTCAGACACTCTCCGCCGTCTGCACGCATTCCACTCTCTGGGCCCTCACCCCCTCACTTTTCACCCTGGATGTCCGGTCACTCTACACCTCCATCCCCCATCAGGATGGCCTCGGAGCCCTCCGGTTCTTCCTCGACCAGAGGAGCAACCTATACCCAGCCACTGACACTGTCCTCCGCTTAGCGGAGTTGGTCCTCACCCTCAACAACTTTACATTTGACTCCTCCCATTTCCTCCAAACACAAGGCGTAGCTATGGGCACACGCATGGGCCCCAGCTACGCCTGGCTCTTTGTCGGGTACGTTGAACAATCCTTGTTCGAGACGTACCGGGGCCCCATCCCCGACCTCTACCTCCGTTACATTGACGACTGCTTTGGGGCCACCTCCTTCACCTACACACAACTGACTGACTTCATCCACTTCACCACCAACTTCCATCCGGCACTCCAATACACCTGGGCGATTTCCGACACTTCCCTACCATTCCTTGACCTCACCATCTCCATCGCAGAGGACAGACTCCTGACCGACATACATTACAAACCCACTGACTCACATGGCTATCTGGACTACACGTCTTCCCACCCTGCCCCCTGTAAAGACTCCATCCCCTACTCCCAATACTTCCGTCTACGCCGCATCTGTTCCCAGGATGAGACATTCCATACCAGGGCATCGGATATGTCCTCGTTCTTCAGGGAACGGGGATTCCCCTCCGCCACCATAGATGAGGGTCACACCAGGGTCTCATCCATACCCCGTAACACTGCTCTCTCTCCCCATCCCCGCACTCGCAACAAGGGCAGAGTCCCTCTGGTCCTCACCTTTCACCCCACCAGCCGGCAAATACAACACATAATCCTCCGCCATTTCCGCCACCTCCAACGTGACCCCACCACTCGCCACATCTTCCCATCTCCCCCCATGTCTGCTTCCGCAAAGACCGCTCCCTCCGCAACTCCCTCGTCAATTCTTCCCTTCCCTCCCGCACCACCCCCTCCCCGGGCACTTTCCGTTGCAACCGCAAGAAATGCAACACCTGTCCCTTCACCTCCCCCCTCGACTCCATTCAAGGACCCAAGCAGTCGTTCCAGGTGCGACAAAGGTTCACCTGTATCTCCTCCAACCTCATCTACTGCATCCGCTGCTCTAGATGTCAGCTGATTTACATCAGGGAGACTTCGCGTAGGTTGGGCGATCGTTTCGCCGAACACCTCCGCTCAGTCCGCAATAACCTACCTGAACTCCCGGTGGCTCAGCACTTCAACTCCCCCTCCCATTCCCAATCCGACCTCTCTGTCCTGGGTCTCCTCCATTGCCAGAGTGAGCAACAGCGGAAATTGGAGGAACAGCACCTCATATTCCGTCTGGGAACCTTGCGTCCGGATGGCATTAACATTGAATTCTCCCAATTTTGCTAGCCCTTGCTGTCTCCTCCCCTTCCTTAACCCTCTAGCTGTCTCCTCCCACCCTACCATCCGCCCGTAGTGTAGAAATAGCAGGGGCTATGACAGAAATATTTCAAATGTCATTAGAAACGGGAATAGTGCCGGTGGATTGGTGTACTACACACGTTGTTCCATTGTTTAAAAAGGGGTCTAAGTGTAAACCTAGCAATTATAGACCTGTTAGTTTGACGTCAGTGGTGGGCAAATTCATGGAAAGGATACTTAGAGATAATATATGTAAGCATCTGGATAAACAGGGTCTGATTAGGAACAGTCAACATGGATTTGTGCCTGGAAGGTCATGTTTGACTAATCTTCTTGAATTTTCTGAAGAGGTTACTCGGGAAACTGATGAGGGTAAAGCAGTGGATGTTGTATATATGGACTTCAGTAAGGCCTTTGACAAGGTTCCTCACGGAAGGTTGGTTAGAAGGTTCAATGGTTGGGTATTAATGGTGGAGTAGCAAGATGGATTCAACAGTGGCTGAATGGGAGATGCCAGAGAGTAATGGTGGATGGTTGTTTGTCAGGTTGGAGGCCAGTGACTAGTGGGGTGCCACAGGGATCTGTGTTGGGTCCACTGTTGTTTGTCATGTACATCAATGATCTGGATGATGGTGTGGTAAATTGGATTAGTCAGTATGCAGATGATACTAAGATAGGTGGGGTTGTGGATAATGAAGTAGATTTTCAAAGTCTACAGAGATTTATGCCAGTTGGAAGAGTGGGCTGAACGATGGCAGATGGAGTTTAATGCTGATAAGTGTGAGGTGCTACATCTTGGCAGGACAAATACAAATAGGACGTACATGGTAAATGGTAGGGAATTGAAGAATGCAGGTGAACAGAAAGATCTGGGAATAACTGTGCACAGTTCCCTGAAAGTGGAATCTCATGTAGATAGGGTGGTAAAGAAAGCTTTTGGTGTGCTGGCCTTTATAAATCAGAGCATTGAGTATAGAAGTTGGGATATAATGTTAAAATATTACAAGGCATTGGTGAGGCCAATTTTGGAGTATGGTGTACAATTTCGGTCGCCTAATTATAGGAAGGATGTCAACAAAATAGAGAGAGTACAGAGGAGATTTACTAGAATGTCCCCTGGGTTACAGCAACTAAGTTACAGAGAAAGGTTGGACAAGTTAGGGCTTAATTCTTTGGAGCGCAGAAGGTTAAGGGGGGACTTGATAGAGGTCTTTAAAATGATGAGAGGGATAGACAGAGTTGACGTGGATAAGCTTTTCCCACTGAGAGTAGGGACGTTTCAAACAAGGGGACATGACTTGAGAATTAAGGGACAGAAATTTAGGGGTAACATGAGGGGGAACTTCTTTACTCAGAGAGTGGTAGCTGTGTGGAATGAGCTTCCAGTGAAGGTGGTGGAGGCAGGTTCGTTTTTATCATTTAAAAATAAATTGGATAGTTATATGGACGGGAAAGGAATGGAGGGTTATGGTCTGAACGCAGGTGTATGGGACTATGGGGAGAATACGTGTTCGGCACGGACTAGAAGGGTCGAGATGGCCTGTTTCCGTGCTGTAACTGTTATATGGTGATATGGTTATATGACTGCTCTCTAGTTGGTGATAGGGTGGTTCAGTTGCCTGATAACAGCTGGGAAGAAATTGTCCCTGAATCTGGAGGTGTGCGTTTTCACACTTCTGTACCTCTTGCCTGATGGGAGAGGAGAGAAGAGGGAGTGACCGGGGTGAGACTGGTTGCTGCTGGCATTGCCGAGGCAGCACCCTGGCCACACTCTCATTTATCTGTATTATGTATCTGTATATTCTGTATCTGCATATGTACATGTTCTGTGCACGTATCTGTATATGTACATATATGTATCTGTACACTGTGAATGGCTCGATTGTAATCATGTATGGTCTTTCCGCTGACTGGTCAGCACGCAGCAAAACGCTGTTCATAAGTCATTGGAGCAGAATTAGGCCACTCGGCCCATCGCGTCCAGTCCATCATTCAATCATGGCTGATTGTTTAAGAAAAAACTGCAGATGCTGGAAAAATCGAAGGGAGACAAAAATGCTGGAGAAACTCAACGCGTGATGCAGCATCTATGGATGAAGAAATAGGTGACGTTTCGGGTCGATACCTTTTTTCAGACTGATGTGTGGGGGGAGGGGGACTACCCCCACTCTTATCCTCGCCCTTCCTCTCCTCTCCTCTCTTCTCCTCGCCTCTCCTCCCCTCTCCACACCTCTTATCTCCTCTCCTGCGCTGTCCAATCCCCTCCACTCTCCCCACTCCCCTCCCTCCCTCTCTCTCCCCACCCCTCAAATCCAGCATCAAAGATAATTGTAATATAGTGGAGGTGAGATATTGTCCCCTTCTCTCCTTTCCTCTCCTCTCCTCCCATCTCCTCTCCTCTGCTCTCTCCACTACTCTCCTGTCCTCCCCTGACCTCTCCTCTCCTATACTCCCATTCCACTTCCCCCCGTTCTTCTCCCCCCCTCATCTCTCCGCTACTCCTCTGCTCCACTTCACTCCCTCTCCCCTCTTCCCCTCATCTACTGTCATCTCGTCTCCTACCCTCTCAACTCCTCCCCTCCTCTCCTCTCTCCTCTCCACCCCTCTCTTCTCCACCACTATCTCCTTTGCTCTCTTCTTCTCTCCTCTTCTCTCTCGTTCCCCATCTCTGCCCCTCTCCTCTCCTCACCCCTCCTATCCACTCCTACCCTTTCCTCTCTTCCCTTCTCCACTACCCTCCTCCCCTCCTCTTCATCTGCTCTCCTCGATCCTCCTCCCATCTCCCCCCTCTTCTCTCCTCTCCTCCCGTGCGCTCAGCTTCCCTCCCTCTCCCACTCCTCTCCTCCCTGCTCTCACCCTGTCCCCACTGTCCCCCTGTCCTCCCCTCCCTTCTCTTCTCGTCTACTACCTTCCCTTCTCCCATCTCCTCTATTCCCCTCCATTACTCTCATCCCCACCTCCTACATTCCCTCTCGCTCCCATACTCTCCTCTCTCATAACCTCACCTCTCCTCCCCTCTCCTATCCTCCTCTCTCCTCCCCCTCCTCCCTTCTCCTATCACCTCATCCTCCCTCCTCTCCTCTCCCCTCAAATCCAACACCAAAGATAATTGATGGAGGAGAGATTGTATCATCTTTTCCTCACCTCTCCCTTCCTCCCCTCTCCTATTGCCATTCCCGTCCTCTCTACTCCCTCCTCACCTCTAAACTATCTCCTCTCCCAGATCCCCTCCTTCCCTCTCCTCTCCTTTCCTCCCCTCACCTTTCCTGTCCTCACTCCTCTCATCTACTCTCCACCCCTCTGCTACCTCCTCCTCTCTTCTCATCTCCCCTCCCCTCAAATCCAGCACCAAAGATAATTGGTGGAGATAAGAGATTGTCTCCTCTCCTCCTCCCCTCTCCTCTCCACCCCTGTTGTGAATGAGAATATGATGAGCATATTTGAAGGTCATGCGCGATGGTACACATGCGCAGAGAGACTTAAGATGGCGATTTCAATACAAGAAGAATGTTAAGTACCTGTGTGTTCTGAGTCTTATTTAAGTCAGTTTCCAGCACAAATAATAACAATTTGGCAACGAGGATGTCGATTCCGTTAAATTTAAAGTGGGAGGAGACAGCTAGAGGGTTAAAGATCGACCATAAAGTTAAAGTCAAGATATGTATTTGGCTTGCAAAAAGTTGGAACGGGAACGCATGATCGCCATGCAACAGGCAGTGCTGTAGCGGGGCAGCACAGCTAGAAGCTAGAAGCGGAGTCCAGAGACAGTCAAGTCGGAACGGTGAATTCATCACAGCAAACGCTGGACTTTATGCATTTACTGTATTGTTTATTGATAACTATAATTTAGAGGATATATACGTGCATTGCATGTATATTAGTATATTATTATATTAGTATATTATTATTAGTATGTCCTCTCTCCTCTCAATTATTATATTAGTATATTATTATATTGGTACATTAGTATAAATCGATTAGTATAAGAGAATTATTGGTAGTGAATTTACTGGATAACTGCTCAGTGATATTGTAAAGGAATTAAGTCCATTGTAGAGAACATTGTATAAGAGGATGGCACGATGTGTGCCTTAGTAGCAACAGTGTAACCATGGCTAATACAATAGTTGGGAATGTGCCCCAGTTACAATCCGGGAATACTTTTGAGGAATGGACCAGTCCTGGAGGCTTGGTTCACTTTTTTTTAATAGAATCGAATAGAATAGAATGTCTTTTATTGTCATTCAAACAGCTTGGTTTCAACATGCATTTTCTACAGTCTTACATTACAAAAAAACCCAAGACCCAAACTTAACACAGTTTACATAAACATCCATCACAGTGAATCTCCAACACGTCCTCACTGATGAAAGGCAAAGTCTTATCTCTTCCCTTTGTTCTTCTCCCGCGGTCCAGCAGTCCAACTGCAGTGTCGAGGTGAACTGGGGGGTCCTGATGATAAAGCCCCCGGCGGGCGATGGTAAGTCCTGTGGCCATTTAAGCTGCGCTGGGCGATGTTAGGCTCCGGCTCCGTGTCCTTTAAACCCCACGATTCCAGCGGGAGAAGTTGCCGTTGCAGGAGCTCCGAGAAGCGATCTCCCACCAGGGACCTGGAGCTCCCGATGTTCCTGTCCACCGGGCTTGCGGCCGGAGCCTCCGAAGCTCTTCGCTCTCCGAAGACGGACAGCTCCGCGACTGGAGGCTCCAGGTTGGTCCCGGCAGGAGACACGACAGGGAAAAAGTCGGGTCCCCGAACGGGGAAGCGACTAACAGTTTCCCCCACCCCCCCTCACACCTCTCCCCTCTGCCTCACCTCACCTCTCACCTCTCCTCTTCTCTGCTATTTTCTCCTCTCCTCTCGCCTCTTCCCTCCTCTGCCTCCCTCACCTCCCTTCTCTCCTCTTGCCCCACCCCCGTTTTTCTCACTCCTCCACTCCTATACTTTCCTCTCCTCTATCCCCTGCACTTCTTCCCTCTTCTCTCCTATGCTCTCTTCCCCTCCCCTCTCACCTCTCTTCTCCTCTCCTCTCCATCCTCCCCTCCTTTCCTCTCCTCGTTTCTCTTCTACTCCGCTCTCCACTGCTCTCCTCTCCTCCCCTTTATTTCCTCTCCCCCTCTCTATTCCCACCGCTTAAATCCAGCAGCAAAGACTGTCCTCCTCTCCCATTTCCTCTCCCATCTCCTCACCTCCCTTCCCCCCTCTTCCTCTCCTCTCCTCTCTGCTCCCTCCCTCTGCCTCACCTCGCCTCTCACCTCTCCACTTCTCACCTATCTCCTCCTCTCCTCTCCTATACTTTCCTCTCCTCTCCTTTACTCCCCTTCCCCTTCATTCCTCTCTGCGCTCTTCTCTTCGCCACATCTCTTCTCTCCCCTGCTCTCCCCTCTCCCCTCCTCCCCTCATCTACTCCCCTCATCTCCACCCCTTCCTTCTCCTCTCCTTTACTTTCCTCTCCTATCTCCCGTCCCCCCTTCTCCTTTCCTTCCCTCTCCTCTCCACACCTCCTCTCCGAAAATACTACCCTCTCCTCCACTCTCCTCCCCTCTCCTCACCTCTCCTCTCCTCTCCTCCCCTTCCCCTTCCTTTATCTCTCACCCTCATCTAACCTCTCAATCCTTCTCTCCCCTACTCTGTTCCCCTCCTCCCCCTCCTCATCTACTCATCTAATCCCCTTATCTACTCCCTCATCTCCTCTCCTACCCTCTCATCTCCTCCCCTCCCCTCCCCCTCTCTCTCCCCTCCACTCTGCTCCTCTCCTCTCCTGCTATTCTTACCTCTCCTGTGCCCTCTCCTCTCCTCTCTACTCTACTCTCCTCCGTCCTCTCCACTCCTCCCGTCTCCTCCACTCACCACTCCTCTCCTCTCATATCCTCCTCTCCTCTCCTTTCCTCACCTCTTCTCTCCTTTCCTCCTCTCCTCTCCTCCCGTCTTCTCCCATCTTCACTCCTTTGTTCTCCTCTCCTTTACTCCCCTCCCCCTTCATTCCTCTCTCCGCTCTTCTCTCCCCCACATCTCTCCTCTCATCCCTTCTGTCCCCTCCTCTGTTTCCCTCCTCCCCTCCTCCCCTAACCTCCTCTCCACCTTCTGTCCCCTCCTCTGCTCCCCTCCTCTCTCCTCTCCCCTCCTCCCCTCTCCATCCTCCCCTCCTCTCTTTTCCTCTCCTCGTCTCTCTCCTCCTCTGCTCTCCACTGCTCTCCTCGCCACCCCTTTCTTTCCTCTCCCCCCTCTTTGTCCCCACCGATCAAATCCAGCACCAAAGATTATCTCTTCTCCCCTTTCCTCTCTCATCTCCTCTCCCCCCTTCCCCTCTCCTCCTCCCCTCTTCTCTGCTCCCTCACCTCCCTTCTCTCCTCTCACCCCACCCCCCCCCCGCTTTTCTCGCTCCTCCACTCCTATACTTTCTTCTCCCCTATCCCCTCCGCTCGTGCCCTCTTCTCCTCCCTACCTCCCTCTCCCCTCATCTCTCTCTCAGATTCAGATTCAGATTCAACTTTAATTGTCATTGTCCGTGTACAGTACAGAGACAACGAAATGCATTTAGCATCTCCCTGGAAGAGCGACATAGCATATGATTTGAATAAATATTTACATTAGCATATATACAGACATAGTGTTTTTCCTGTGGGAGGAGTTTCCGGGGGGGGGGGGAGGTGATTGGCAGTCACCGAGGTACGTTGTTGAGTAGAGTGACAGCCTCCGGGAAGAAGCTGTTCCTGGACCTGCTGGTCCGGCAACGGAGAGACCTGTAGCGCCTCCCGGATGGTAGGAGGGTAAACAGTCCATGGTTGGGGTGAGAGCAGTCCTTGGCGAGGCTGAGCGCCCTCCGCAGACAACGCTTGCTTTGGACAGACTCAATGGAGGGGAGCGAGGAACCGGTGATACGTTGGGCAATTTTCACCACCCTCTGCAATGCCTTCCGGTCGGAGACAGAGCAGTTGCCATACCATACTGTGATACAGTTGGTAAGGATGCTCTCGATGGTGCAGCGGTAGAAGTTCACCAGGATCTGAGGAGACAGGTGGACCTTCTTCAGTCTCCTCAGGAAGAAGAGACGCTGGTGAGCCTTCTTGATCAGAGTTGAGGTATTGTGGGTCCAAGAGAGGTCATCGGAGATGTTAACACCCAGGAACCTGAAGCTAGAAACACGTTCCACCTCCGTCCCGTTAATGTGGATGGGGGTGTGCGTGCCGCCCCTGGACTTCCTGAAGTCTACAATGAGCTCCTTGGTCTTCTTGGAGTTAAGGGCCAGGTTGTTGTCAGCGCACCATGCTGCTAAGTGCTGGACCTCCTCCCTGTAGGCCGACTCATCGTTGTTGCTGATGAGGCCAATCACCGTTGTATCATCTGCATACTTGATGATGGTGTTAGTACCATGTACAGGTGTGCAGTCATAGGTGAAGAGGGAGTAGAGGAGGGGGCTCAGCACACAGCCCTGTGGAACGCCGGTGTTCAGGGTGAGGGTTGAAGAGGTGTGCTTGTCTAACCTAACAGACTGTGGTCTGTTGGTTAGAAAGTCCAGTATCCAGTTGCAGAGGGAGGGATCGATGCCCAGGTTACCGAGTTTGGTGATCAGTTTAGATGGTATAATGGTGTTGAATGCTGAGCTGTAATCGAGGAACAGCATTCTTACGTAAGTGTCTCTGTTGTCGAGGTGGGAGAGGGCGGAGTGAAGTGCCGTTGAGATGGCAACCTCCGTACTCCTGTTCTTGCGGTAGGCAAACTGATAGGGATCCAGTGTGGGGGGTAGGCAGCTTTTGAGGTGTGCCAGGACCAGCCTCTCGAAGCACTTGGTGATGATGGGGGTAAGTTCAACTGGGCGGAAGTCGTTGAGGCTTGCCGCAGTGGAGTGTTTTGGCACTGGCACGATGGAGGTGGTTTTAAGGCACGTGGGGACAACTGCTTGGGCAAGTGACAGGTTGAAGATGTCAGCCCAGACGCCTGTCAGCTGCGCAGCACAGGCCCTGAGCACGCGCCCGGGGATGCAGTCAGGGCCAGCAGCCTTACGTGCATTAGTCCTACTCAGTGCCACGTATACGTCGTAGGGGGTGAGTGTGAGGGGTTGGTGATCGGCAAGGAGCACAGCCTTGATGGCTGTCTCTAGATTGTCCCTGTCGAAGCGGCCATAGAAGTGATTAAGCTCCTCAAGGAAGGAGGCGTCGCTGGATGTGGGGGTGGTGTTGGAGGGTCTATAGTCCGTGATGGCCTGGATGCCTTGCCACATGCGTCGGGGGTCGGAGTTGTTGTTGAAGTGCTCCTCAATCCTGAGCTTATGGCAGTGCTTGGCCTTCTTGATGCCCCTCTTCAGGTTAGCCCTGGATGAGCTGTAGGCTCGAGCATCGCCTGACCTGAAAGCGGTGTCCCGTGCTTTCAGCAGTAGCCTGACCTCGCTGTTCATCCATGGCTTCTGATTCGGGAATATGGTCACCTGTTTGAGGGAGGTGACACTATTGATGGTGGAGTTTATAAAGTCCAGAATAGAGGATGTGTAGGAATCAATGTCCGTGTGGGAGTCAAGGGTGGCCTGGGCTGCAAACGCCTTCCAGTCAGTGTTTCCAAAACACTGCTGAAGTGTGAAGTCCACTTCCTCTGACCAGACTTTAACTGTCCTCACAGTTGGTTTAACCCGTCTGATGAGTGGGGAGTACTTAGGGAGCAGGAACAATGAGACGTGATCAGACTGACCAAGGTGGGGGAGGGGGATGGCTTTGTAAGCTTCAGCCCTGTTGGTGTAGACTTTGTCCAGTGTCTTGTCTACTCTAGTGGGGAAGGAGACATGTTGGTGGAATTTGGGGAGTACAGTCTTCAGGTTAGAGTGATTGAAGTCACCCGCAACAATGAAGGCTGCCTCGGGATTGTGCGTCTGTTGATTGCTAATGGAAGTATGCAGCTCTTTCATTGCAAGCTTGGCATTAGCATCAGGAGGGGTATAGGCTGCAGTCACAACAGTGGAGGTGAACTCTCTGGGCAGATAGAACGGTCTGCATCTAACCAAGAGGGACTCAAGGTTAGCTGAGCAGTGACTCTCGGTTGTGGTGGAGTCCGTGCACCATGCTTTATTTACATAAATGCACAGACCCCCACCTCTGGGCTTACCGGAGTCTGATGTCCTGTCCGTTCGGAGTAAATGACGCCCCGTTAGCTGGATGGCGCTGTCAGGAACGTCGGTGTTGAGCCAAGTTTCCGTGAAGATCAGGATGTTGCAGTCTTTGATCCAGTTGTGGGAGGTGATCCTTAGCCGGAGTTCGTCCATTTTGTTTGCCAGTGAGCGCACGTTGGCGAGGAAAAGGCTAGGAATCGCCATCCTGTGTGGGGCTAGCTCTAACCTGGCCTTTAACCCACCTCTGCGTCCCCGGCGGTGCTTTCGTACGCGTCGCCGTCTGTTGGTGCTTCAGGTCCGCCGAGCTGGCTTGGTGCGCGCTGGTGTTCTGCCGCCCCGTTGCTCTGCGTCTGCGTCTCCGTGGCTCCGCAGGCGTTCTACAGCCCCGCAGCTCTGCTGATGGTCTCGAGCCCCGGGGCTCACCCGGCGTTCTCCAGCCCAGCTGGTCGGGTGGCGTTCTCCAGCTCCGCGGGTCGGGTGAGCTCCAAGGGTCGGGTGGCGTTCTCCAGCTCCGCGGGTCAGGTGAGCTCCACGGGTCGGGTGGCGTTCTCCAGCTCCGCGGGTCAGGTGAGCTCCACAGGTCGGGTGGCGCTCTCCAGCTCCGCGGGTCAGGCGAGCTCCACGGGTCGGGTAGTGTTTTCCAGCTCCGCGGGTCGGGTGGCGTTCTCCAGCTCCGCGGGTCAGGTGAGCTCCACGGGTCGGGTGGCGTACTCCAGCTCCACAAGTCGGGTGGCGTCCTCCAGCCCCGGGGCTCACCTGGCGTTCTCCAGCCCCGCGGGTCGGGTGGTGTTCTCCAGCCCCGCGGGTCGGTTGAGCTCCGCGGGTCGGTTGAGCTCCGCGGGTCGGTTGAGCTCCGCGGGTCGGTTGAGCTCCGCCGGTCGGTTGAGCTCCGCGGGTCGGTTGAGCTCCGCCGGTCGGTTGAGCTCCGCCGGTCGGTTGAGCTCCGCGGGTCGGGTGAGGACCGCGGGTCGGGTGGTGGTCTCCAACCCCGGGGCTCACCTGCCGGTCTCCAGTCTGGTGCTCTGTTGCTCTGATGAGCTCAGGCGGAAGACGGAGATCGCCCAAAAAGTTGTTGCAGCCGCAGGAACCGAAGTCTAGAAGTTCCTGTCGGCTGTACGACATGGATACAAGGGGAATCGTCGCTATTTTCCCATTTTTGGGAGACACAGGGCGTCGCGATGTGCCCGCGCGCCGCCTCCTCCCCTCCGCTCCCCTCTCCTCTCCCCTCCCCATCCCTATTTCTCCTCTCTCCTGTCTCCACCTCTCCTCTCCTCTCCTCTTTTCTCCTCACCTCCCATGTCCTCCCCACACCTCCTCTCTCCCCCTCTCCTCCTTCACTCCCCTCTCCTCCACTCCCCTCTCCTCTCCACACCTCCTCTCCCATCCGCTCCCCCTCTCATCGCCTGTCCTCTCCCCTCCTATACTCCCCTCTCCTCCACGCCTCTCCTCCCCTCCTCTCTTCTCCCGCTATTCTTACCTCACCTGTGCCCTCTCCTCTCCTCTCCTCTCCTCTCCTCTCTCTCCTCTCCTCTCCTCTCCTCTCCTCTCCTCTCCTCTCCTCTCCTCTCCTCTCCTCTCCTCTCCTCTCCTCTCCTCTCCTCTCTCCTCTCCTCTCCTCTCCTCTCCTCTCCTCTCCTCTCCTCGTCCTCTCCTCTCCTCTCCTACGTCCTCTCCTCTCCTCATCCTCTCCTCTCCTCTATCCTCTCCTCTCCTCTCCTCTCCTCTCCTCTGCCTCATCCTCCTCGTCCTCTCCTCTCCTCGTCCTCTCCTCGCCTCTCCTCTCCTCCTCCTCTCCTCTCCTCTCCTCCCTTTCCTCTCCTCCCTCTCCTCTCCTCTCCTCCCCTCCCATTTCCTCTCCTCTCCTCTCCACTCCACTCCTCCTCTCTCCTTTCATCTCCTCTCCTTTACTCCCCTTCCACTTCATTTCTCCCTCCGCCGTTCTCTCCCCCACATGTCTCCTCTCCACCCTCCCCTCCTTTCCTCTCCTCGTTTCTCTTCTATTCCGCTCTCCACTGCTCTGCTCTCCTCCCCTTTATTTCCTCCCCCCCTCTCTGTCCCCACCGCTCAAATCCAGCACCAAAGATTGTCTCCTCTCCTCTCCCCTTTCCTCTCCCATCTCCTCTCCTCCCTTCCCCTCTTCTCATCTCCTCTCCTCTCTGCTCCCTCTCCCTCTCCTCTCTGCTCCCTCTCCCTCTCCTCTCTGCCTCACCTCGCCTCTCACCTATCCTCTTCTCACCTATCGCCTCCTCTCCTCTCCTCTCCTCTCCCCTCTCCATCCTTCCTTCCCCTCTCCTTTACTTTCGTCTCCTCTCTCCCGTCCCCTTTCTCATTTCCTTCCCTGTCCTCTCCACACCTCCTCTCATAAAATACTCCCCTTTCCTCTCCTCTCCTTTACTCCCCTTCCCCTTCCTTCTTCTCTCCCCCTCATCTAACCTCTCAACCCTTCTCTCTCCTACTCTGTTCCCCTCCTCACCCCTCCCCTCCACATCTACTCATCTAATCCCCTTATCTACTCCCTCATCTCCATATAACCATATAACCATATAACAATTACAGCACGGAAACAGGCCATCTCGGCCCTACAAGTCCGTGCCGAACAACTTTTTTCCCTTAGTCCCACCTGCCTGCAGTCATACCATAACCCTCCATTCCCTTCTCATCCATATGCCTATCCAATTTATTTTTAAATGATACCAACGAACCTGCCGCCACCACTTCCACTGGAAGCTCATTCCACACCGCTACCACTCTCTGAGTAAAGAAGTTCCCCCTCAAATTACCCCTAAACTTCTCTCCTACCCTCTCATCTACTCCCCTCTCCTTTCCTCTCTCTCCCCTCCTCCCCTCCACTCTGCTCCTCTCCTCTCCTGCTATGCTTACCTCACCTGTGCCCACTCCTCTCCTCTCGACTCTCCTCTCCCCCCTCCTATCCACCCCTCCCGTTTCCTCCGTTCTCCCTTCCTCTCCTCTCCTCTGTCCTCTCCTCTCCTCTGCCCATTGCTCTCGTCCACTCTCCGCTCCACTCCTCTCCTCTCCTCTCCTCCCCTCTCCTCTCTCCTCCTCTCCTCTCCTCACGTCCTCTCTCCTTTCCTCTCCTCTCCTCCCGTCTTCTCTTCCCGTCTTCACTACTTTGCTCTCCTCTCCTTTACTCCCCTTCCCCTTCATTCATAATGGTGGCCGATTAGGAAAAGGGGAGATGCAACGAGTCATGGTACACCAGTCATTGAAAGTGAGCATGCAGGTGCAGCAGGCAGTGAAGAAAGCGATTGTTATGTTAGCATTCATAGCAAAAGGATTTGTGTATAGGCGCAGGGAGGTTCTACTGCAGTTGTACAGCGTCTTGGTGAGAGAACGCCTGGAGTATTGCGTACAGTTTTGGTCTCCTAATCTGAGGAAAGGCATTCTTGCCATAGAGGGAGTACAGAGGAGGTTCACCAGACTGATTCCTGGGATGTCAGGACTTTCATATGAAGAAAGACTGGATAGACTCAGCTTGTACACGCTAGAATTTAGAAGATTGAGGGGGGATCTTATAGAAACTTACAAAATCCTTAAGGGGTTGGACAGGCTAAATGCAGGAAGATTATTCCCGATGTTGGGGAAGTCCAGAACTAGGGGTCACAGTTTAAGGATAAGAGGGAAGTATTTTAGGACTGAGATGAAATTTTTTTTACACAGAGAGTGTTGAATCTGTGGAATTCTCTGCCACAGAAGGTAGTTGAGGCCAGTTCATTGGCTATATTTAAGAGGGAGTTAGATGTGGCCCTTGTGACTAAAGGGATCAGGGGGTATGGAGAGAAGGAAGGTACAGGATACTGAGTTGGATGATTAGCCATGATCATATCGAATGGCGGTGCAGGCTTGAAGGGCCGAATGGCCTACTCCTGCACCTATTTTCTATGTTTCTATGTTTCTATTCCTTATGATCTTATGGCTTTAGATTTGAGTTGAGTTTAGTTGATTGTCACGTGTACCGAGGTACAGTGAAAAGCTTTTTTTGCGTGCTAACCAGTCAGCGGAAAGACAATACATGATTACAATCAAGACGTCCACAGTGAACAAACACATGATAAAGAGAATAACACGAATAACGTTTACTGCAAAATAAAATCTGGTAACGTCCGATTAAAATAGTCCGAGGGTCTCCAATGTGGAAGATTTCAGGAGGTATTGATTGTGGGAGATTTCAATTTTCCACACATAGACTGGGAAACACATTCTGTAAAATGGGCTGGATGGGTTGGAGTTTGTAAAATGTGTGCAGGATAGTTTTTTGCAGCAATACATAGAAGTACCTACTAGAGAAGGGGCGGTGCTGGACCTCCTGTTAGGAAATGAAACGGGTCAGGTGGCAGAGGTATGCGTTGGGGAACAGTTCGGGACCAGTGATCACAATACCATTAGTTTCAATATAATTATGGAGAGGGTCAGAACTGGACCTAGGGTTGAGATTTTTGATTGGAGAAAGGCTAACTTTGAGGAGATGGGAAAGGATTTAAAAGGAGTAAATTGGGACAGTTTGTTTTATGGGAAAGATGTGGAAGAGAAATGGAGGAAATTTAAAGGTGAAATTTTAAGAGTACAGAATCTTTATATACTCCGCAAAAACCCAGATTGGGTCATCAAACCAGCCGACAAGGGAGGTGCCGTGGTAGTCTGGCGCGTCGATCTCTACAAAGCTGAGGCCACGCGCCAACTCTCGGACACCTCCTCCTACTTACCCTTGGACCATGACCCCACTGACGAGCACCAGGCCACCATTTCTAGCACCATCACCGACTTCATCAATTCCCACGCCCTACCCGACCAAGCTTCCAACCTCATCGTTCCCCAGCCCCGCACGGCCCGTTTTTACCTTCTCTCCAAAATCCACAAACCCGGCTCTCCCGGCAGACCCATTGTCTCTGCGTGTTCGTGCCCCACCGAACTCATCTCCATATACCTTGACTCCATCCTATCCCCCTTGGTCAAATCCCTCCCCACCTATGTACTAGACACCTCAGACACTCTCCGCCGTCTCCACGCATTCCACTCTCTGGGCCCTCACCCCCTCATCTTCACCATGGATGTCCGGTCACTCTACACCTCCATCCCCCATCAGGATGGCCTCGGAGCCCTCCGGTTCTTCCTCGACCAGAGGAGCAACCTATACCCAGCCACTGACACTCTCCTCCGCTTAGCGGAGTTGGTCCTCACCCTCAACAACTTTACATTTGACTCCTCCCATTTCCTCCAAATACAAGGCGTAGCTATGGGCACACGCATGGGCCCCAGCTACGCCTGGCTCTTTGTCGGGTACGTTGAACAATCCTTGTTCGAGACGTACCGGGGCCCCATCCCCGACCTCTACCTCCGTTACATTGACGACTGCTTTGGGGCCACCTCCTGCACCTACATACAACTGACTGACTTCATCCACTTCACAACCAACTTCCATCCGGCACTCCAATACACCTGGGCGATTTCCGACACTTCCCTACCATTCCTTGACCTCACCATCTCCATCGCAGGGGACAGACTCCTGACCGACATACATTACAAACCCACTGACTCACATGGCTATCTGGACTACACGTCTTCCCACCCTGCCCCCTGTAAATACTCCATCCCCTACTCCCAATTCCTCCGCCTACGCCGCATCTGTTCCCAGGATGAGACATTCCATACCAGGGCATCGGATATGTCCTCGTTCTTCAGGGACCGGGGATTCCCCTCCGCCACCATAGATGTGGGTCACACCAGGGTCTCATCCATACCCCGTAACACTGCTCTCTCTCCCCATCCCCGCACTCGCAACAAGGGCAGAGTCCCTCTGGTCCTCAACTTTCACCCCACCAGCCGGCAAATACAACACATAATCCTCCGCCATTTCGGCCACCTCCAACGTGACCCCACCACTCGCCACATCTTCCCATCTCCCCCCATGTCTGCCTTCCGCAAAGACCGCTCCCTCCGCAACTCCCTCGTCAATTCTTCCCTTCCCTCCCGCACCACCCCCTCCCCGGGCACTTTCCGTTGCAACCGCAAGAAATGCAACACCTGTCCCTTCACCTCCCCCCTCGACTCCATTCAAGGACCCAAGCAGTCGTTCCAGGTGCGACAAAGGTTCACCTGTATCTCCTCCAACCTCATCTACTGCATCCGCTGCTCTAGATGTCAGCTGATTTACATCGGGGAGACTATGCGTAGGTTGGGCGATCGTTTCGCCGAACACCTCCGCTCAGTCCGCTATAACCTACCTGAACTCCCGGTGGCTCAGCACTTCAACTCCCCCTCCCATTCCCAATCCGACCTCTCTGTCCTGGGTCTCCTCCATTGCCAGAGTGAGCAACAGCGGAAATTGGAGGAACAGCACCTCATATTCCGTCTGGGAACCTTGCGTCCGGTGGCATTAACATTGAATTCTCCCAATTTTGCTAGCCCTTGTGTCTCATCCCCTTCCTTAACCCTCTAGCTGTCTCCTCCCATCCTCCCATCCGCCCGCCCTCGGGCACCTCCTCCTCCTCCCCTTTTCCTTCCTTCTCCCCCGCCCCCCCACCCCCCATCAGTCTGAAGAAGGGTTTCGGCCCGAAACGTCGCCTATTTCCTTCGCTCCATAGATGCTGCTGCACCCGCTGAGTTTCCCCAGCAATTTTGTGTACCTTCTTTATGTCCCTGTTCGGTTGAAAGGAAATAGTAAAAATTGGAAAGAGCCATGGTTTTCAAGGGAAATTGGACATTTGGTTCGGAAAAAGAGAGAGATCTACAATAATTATAGGCAGCATGGAGTAAATGAGGTGCTTGAGGAGTATAAAGAATGTAAAAAGAATCTTAAGAAAGAAATTAGAAAAGTTAAAAGAAGATATGAGGTTGCTTTGGCAAGTAAGGTGAAAGTAAATCCAAAGGGTTTCTACAGCTATATTAATAGCAAAAGGATAACGAGGGATAAAGTTGGTCCATTAGAGAGACAGAGTGGACAGCTATCTGCAGAGCCAAAAGAGACGGGGGAGATATTGAACAATTTCTTTTCTTCGGTATTCACCAAGGAGAAGGATATTGAATTATGTGAGGCAAGGGAAACAAGTAGAGTAGCTATGGAAACTATGAGGATCAAAGAAGAGGAAGTACTGACACTTTTGAGAAATATAAAAGTGGATAAGTCTCCAGGTCCGGACAGGATATTCCCTAGGACATTGAGGGAAGTTAGTGTAGAAATAGCAGGGGTATGGCAGAAATATTTCAAATGTCATTAGAAACGGGAATAGAGCCGGTGGATTGGCGTACTACACACGTTGTTCCATTGTTTAAAAAGGGGTCTAAGAGTAAACCTAGCAATTATAGACCTGTTAGTTTGACGTCAGTGGTGGGAAAATTAATGGAAAGGATACTTAGAGATAATATATATAAACATCTGGATAAACAGGGTCTGATTAGGAACAGTCAACATGGATTTGTGCCTGGAAGGTCATGTTTGACTAATCTTCTTGAATTTTCTGAAGAGGTTACTCGGGAAATTGATGAGGGTAAAGCAGTGGATGTTGTATATATGGACTTCAGTATGGCCTTTGACAAGGTTCCTCACGGAAGGTTGGTTAAGAAGGTTCAATGGTTGGGTATTAATGGTGGAGTAGCGAGATGGATTCAACAGTGGCTGAATGGGAGATGCCAGAGAGTAATGGTGGATGGTTGTTTGTCAGGTTGGAGGCCAGTGACTAGTGGGGTGCCACAGGGATCTGTGTTGGGACCACTGTTGTTTGTCATGTACATCAATGATCTGGATGATGGTGTGGTAAATTGGATTAGTAAGTATGCAGATTATACTAAGATAGGTGAGGTTGTGGATAATGAAGTAGATTTTCAAAGTCTACAGAGAGATTTATGCCAGTTGGAAGAGTGGACTGAAAGATGGCAGATGGAGTTTAATGCTGATAAGTGTGAGGTGCTACATCTTGGCAGGACAAATAAAAATAGGACGTACATGGTAAATGGTAGGGAATTGAAGAATGCAGGTGAACAGAAAGATCTGGGAATAACTGCACAGTTCCCTGAAAGTGGAATCTCATGTAGATAGGGTGGTAAAGAAAGCTTTTGGTGTGCTGGCCTTTATAAATCAGAGCGTTGAGTATAGAAGTTGGGATATAATGTTAAAATTGTACAAGGCATTGGTGAGGTCAATTTTGGACTATGGTGTACAATTTTGGTCGCCTAATTATAGGAAGGATGTCAACAAAATAGAGAGAGAGTACAGAGGAGATTTACTAGAATGTTGCCTGGGTTTCAGCAACTAAGTTACAGAGAAAGGTTGAACAAGTTAGGGCTTTATTCTTTGGAGCGCAGAAGGTTAAGGGGGGACTTGATAGAGGTCTTTAAAATGATGAGAGGGATAGACAGAGTTGACGTGGATAAGCTTTTCCCACTGAGAGTAGGGAAGTTTCAAACAAGGGGACATGACTTGAGAATTAAGGGACAGAAATTTAGGGGTAAAATGAGGGGGAACTTCTTTATTCAGAGAGTGGTGGCTGTGTGGAATGAGCTTCCAGTGAAGGTGGTGGAGGCAGGTTCGTTTTTATCATTTAAAAATAAATTGGATAGTTATATGGACGGGAAAGGAATGGAGGGTTATGGTCTGATCGCAGGTGTATGGGACTAGGGGAGAATACGTGTTCGGCACGGACTAGAAGGGTCGAGATGGCCTATTTCCGTGCTATAACTGTTATATGGTGATATGGTTATATGACTGCTCTCTAGTTGGTGATAGGGTGGTTCAGTTGCCTGATAACAGCTGGGAAGAAACTGTCCCTGAATCTGGAGGTGTGCGTTGTCACACTACTGTACCGCTTGCCTGATGGGAGAGGAGAGAAGAGGGAGTGACCGGGGTGAGACTGGTTGCTGCTGGCCTTGCCGAGGCAGCACCCTGGCCACACTCTCATTTATCTGTATTATGTATCTGTATATTCTGTATCTGCATATGTACATGTTCTGTGCACGTATCTGTATATGTACATATATGTATCTGTACACTGTGAATGGCGAGATTTTAATCATGTATGGTCTTTCCGCTGACTGGTCAGCACGCAGCAAAAAGCTGTTCATACGTCACTGGAGCAGAATTAGGCCACTCGGCCCATCGCGTCCAGTCCACCATTCAATCATGGCTGATTGTTTAAGAAAAAACTGCAGATGCTAGAAAAATCGAAGGGAGACAAAAATGCTGGAGAAATTCAACGCGTGATGCAGCATCTATGGAGCGAAGAAATAGGTGACGTTTCGGGTCGAGACCTTTCTTCAGACTGATGTGGGGGGGGGGGGGGTGGGGGGGGGGAGGGTGCGGGAAGAAGAAAGGAAGAGGTGGAGGCAGTGGGCTGTGGGAGAGCTGGGAAGGGGAGGAGAAATCCAGGACCAAAGATCTCCGCTCTATGATCTTTGGCCAGGACTACCCCCACTCTTATCCTCGCCCTTCCTCTCCTCTCCTCTCTTCTCCTCGCCTCTCCTCCCCTCTCCACACATCTTTTCTCCTCTCCTGCGCTGTCCAATCCCCTCCACTCTCCCCACTCCCCTCCCTCCCTCCCTCTCTCTCCCCACCCCTCAAATCCAGCATCAAAGATAATTGTAATATAGTGGAGGTGAGATATTGTCCCCTTCTCTCCTTTCCTCTCCTCTCCTCCCCTCTCCTCTCCTCTGCTCTCTCCACTACTCTGCTGTCCTCCCCTGACCTCTCCTCTCCTATAGTCCCATTCCCCTTCCCCCCGTTCTTCTCCCCCCCTCATCTCTCCTCTACTCCTCTGCTCCACTCCACTCCCTTTCCCCTCCTCCCCTCATCTACTGTCATCTCGTCTCCTACCCTCTCAACTCCTCCCCTTCCCTCCCCTCCTCTCCTCTCTCCTCTCCACCCCTCTCTTCTCCACCACCCTCTCCTTTGCTCTCTTCTTCTCTCCTCTTCTCTTTCGTGCCCCATCTCTGCCCCTCTCCTCTCCTCACCCCTCCTATCCACTCCTACCCTTTCATCTCTTCCCTTCTCCACTACCATCCTCCCCTCCTCTTCATCTGCTCTCCTCGAGCCTCCTCCCATCTCCCCCCTCTTCTCTCCTTTCCTCCCGTCCGCTCAGCTTCCCTCCCTCTCCTACTCCTCCCCTCCCTGCTCTCACCCTGTCCTCCCCTCCCTTCTCTTCTCGTCTACTACCTTCCCTTCTCCCATCTCCTCTACTCCCCTCCATTCCTCTCATCCCCACCTCCTACATTCCCTCTCGCTCCCCTACTCTCCTCTCTCATAACCTCACCTCTCCTCCCCTCTCCTATCCTCCTCTCTCCTCCCCCTCCTCCCCTCTCCCTTCCTCCCCTCTCCTATTGCCATTCCCGTCCTCTCTTCTCCCTCCTCACCTCTAAACTATCTCCTCTCCCATATCCCCTCCTCCCCTCTCCTCTCCTTACCTCCCCTCACCTTTCCTGTCCTCACTTCTCTCATCTACTCTCCACCCCTCTGCTACCTCCTCCTCTCTTCTCATCTCCCCTCCCCTCAAATCCAGCACCAAAGATAATTGGTGGAGATAAGAGATTGTCTCCTCTCCTCCTCCCCTCGCCTCTCCACCCCTGTTGTGTATGAGAATATGATGAGCATATTTGAAGGTCATGCGCGATGGTACACATGCGCAGAGAGACTTAAGATGGCGATTTCAATACAAGAAGAATGTTAAGTACCTGTGTGTTCTGAGTCTTATTTAAGTCAGTTTCCAGCACAAATAATAACAATTTGGCGACGAGGATGTCGATTCCGTTAAAGTTAAAGTGGGAGGAGACAGCTAGAGGGTTAAAGATCGACCATAAAGTTAAAGACAAGATATGTGTTTGGCTTGCAAAAAGTTGGAACGGGAACGCATGATCGCCATGCAACAGGCAGTGCTGTAGCGGGGCAGCACAGCTAGAAGCTAGAAGCGGAGTCCAGAGACAGTCAAGTCGGAACGGTGAATTCATCACAGCAAACGCTGGACTTTATGAATTTACTGTATTGTTTATTGATAACTATAATTTAGAGGATATATACGTGCATTGCATGTATATTAGTATATTATTATATTAGTATATTATTATTAGTATGCCCTCTCTCCTCTCAATTATTATATTAGTATATTATTATATTGGTACATTAGTATAAATCGATTAGTATAAGTGAATTATTGGTAGTGAATTTACTGGATAACTGCTCAGTGATATTGTAAAGGAATTAAGTCCATTGTAGAGAACATTGTATAAGAGGATGGCACGATGTGTGCCTGAGTAGCAACAGTGTAACCATGGCTAATACAATAGGTGGGAATGTGCCCCAGTTACAATCCGGGAATACGTTTGAGGAATGGACCAGTCCTGGAGGCTTGGTTCACTTTTTTTTTAATAGAATCGAATAGAATAGAATGTCTTTTATTGTCATTCAAACAGCTTGGTTTGAACATGCATTTTCTACAGTCTTACATTACAAAAAAAACCAAGACCCAAACTTAACACAGTTTACATAAACATCCATCACAGTGAATCTCCAACACGCCCTCACTGATGGAAGGCAAAGTCTTATCTCTTCCCTTTGTTCTTCTCCCGCGGTCCAGCAGTCCAACTGCAGTGTCGAGGTGAACTGGGGGTCCCGATGATAAAGCCCCCGGCGGGCGATGGTAAGTCCTGTGGCCATTTAAGCTGCGCTGGGCGATGTTAGGCTCCGGCTCCGTGTCCTTTAAACCCCACGATTCCAGCGGGAGAAGTTGCCGTTGCAGGAGCTCCGAGAAGCGATCTCCCACCAGTGACCTGGAGCTCCCGATGTTCCTGTCCACCGGGCTTGCGGCCGGAGCCTCCGAAGCTCTTCGCTCTCCGAAGACGGACAGCTCCGTGATGGCAGGCCCGCAGGCTCCGCGACTGGAGGCTCCAGGTTGGTCCCGGCCGGAGACACGACAGGGAAAAGTCGGGTCCCCGAACGGGGAAGAGACTAACAGTTTCCCCCACCCCCCCTCACACCTCTCCTCTCTGCCTCACCTCACCTCTCACCTCTCCTCTTCTCTGCTATGTTCTCCTCTCCTCTCTCCTCTTCCCTCCTCTGCCTCCCTCACCTCCCTTCTCTCCTCTTGCCCCACCCCCGTTTTTCTCACTCCTCCACTCCTATACTTTCCTCTCCTCTATCCCCTGCACTTCTTCCCTCTTCTCTCCTATGCTCTCTGCCCCTCCCCTCTCACCTCTCTTCTCCTCTCCTCTCCATCCTCCCCTCCTTTCCTCTCCTCGTTTCCCTTCTACTCCGGTCTCCACTGCTCTCCTCTCCTCCCCTTTATTTCCTCTCCCCCCTCTCTATTCCCACCGCTCAAATCCAGCACCAAAGACTGTCCTCCTCTCCCATTTCCTCTCCCATCTCCTCTCCTCCCATCCCCTCTCTTCCTCTCCTCTCCTCTCTGCTCCCTCTCCCTCTGCCTCACCTCGCCTCTCACCTCTCCACTTCTCAACTATCTCCTCCTCTCCCCTCCTATCCTTTCCCCTCCTCTCCTTTACTCCCCTTCCCCTTCATTCCTCCCTGCGCTCTTCTCTTCGCCACATCTCTTCTCTCCCCTGCTCTCCCCTCTCCCCTCCTCCCCTCATCTACTCCCCTCATCTCCTCCCCTTCCTTCCCCTCTCCTTTACTTTCCTCTCCTATCTCCCGTCCCCCTTCTCCTTTCCTTCCCTCTCCTCTCCACACCTCCTCTCCGAAAATACTACCCTCTCCTCCACTCTCCTCCCCTCTCCTCACCTCTCCTCTCCTCTCCTCCCCTTCCCCTTCCTTTGTCTCTCACCCTCATCTAACCTCTCAATCCTTCTCTCCCCTACTCTGTTCCCCTCCCCTCCCCCCTCTCTCTCCCCTCCTCCCCTCCACTCTCCCTCCTCTCCTCTCCTGCTATTCTTACCTCTCCTGTGCCCTCTCCTCTCCTCTCTACTCTACACTCCTCCGTCCTCTCCACTCCTCCCGTCTCCTCCACTCTCCACTCCTCTCCTCTCCTATCCTCTCCTCTCCTCTCCTTTCCTCACCTCTTCTCTCCTTTCCTCCTCTCCTCTCCTCCCGTCTCCCATCTTCACTCCTTTGTTCTCCTCTCCTTTACTCCACTCCCCCTTCATTCCTCTACCCGCTCTTCTCTCCCCACATCTCTCCTCTCATCCCTTCTGTCCCCTCCTCTGTTTCCCTCCTCCCCTCCTCCCCTCATCTCCTCTCCACCTTCTGTCCCCTCCTCTGCTCCCCTCCTCTCTCCTCTCCCCTCCTCCCCTCTCCATCCTCCCCTCCTCTCTTTTCCTCTCCTCGTCTCTCTCCTCCTCTGCTCTCCACTGCTCTCCTCGCCACCCCTTTCTTTCCTCTCCCCCCTCTTTGTCCCCACCGATCAAATCCAGCACCAAAGATTGTCTCCTCTCCCCTTTCCTCTCTCATCTCCTCTCCCCCCTTCCCCTCTCCTCCTCCCCTCTTCTCTGCTCCCTCACCTCCCTTCTCTCCTCTCACCCCACCCCCCCCGCTTTTCTCGCTCCTCCACTCCTATACTTTCTTCTCCCCTATCCCCTCCGCTCGTTCCCTCTTCTCCTCCCTCCCCATCCCCTCATCTCTCTCTCAGATTCAGATTCAGATTCAACTTTAATTGTCATTGTCCGTGTACAGTACAGAGACAACGAAATGCATTTAGCATCTCCCTGGAAGAGCGACATAGCATATGATTTGAATTAATATTTACATTAGCATATATACAGACATCGTGTTTTTCCTGTGGGAGGAGCGTCCGGGGGGGGGGGGGGTGATTGGCAGTCACCGAGGTACGTTGTTGAGTAGAGTGACAGCCGCCGGGAAGAAGCTGTTCCTGGACCTGCTGGTCCGGCGCCTCCCGGATGGTAGGAGGGTAAACAGTCCATGGTTGGAGTGAGAGCAGTCCTTGGCGATGCTGAGCGCCCTCCGCAGACAACGCTTGCTTTGGACAGACGCAATGGAGGGGAGCGAGGAACCGGTGATGCGTTGGGCAATTTTCACCACCCTCTGCAATGCCTTCCGGTCGGAGACAGAGCTGTTGCCATACCATACTGTGATACAGTTGGTAAGGATGCTCTCGATGGTGCAGCGGTAGAAGTTCACCAGGATCTGAGGAGACAGGTGGACCTTCTTCAGTCTCCTCAGGAAGAAGAGACGCTGGTGAGCCTTCTTGATCAGAGTTGAGGTATTGTGGGTCCAAGAGAGGTCATCGGAGATGTTAACACCCAGGAACCTGAAGCTAGAAACACGTTCCACCTCCGTCCCATTATAGTGGATGGGGGTGTGCGTGCCGCCCCTGGACTTCCTGAAGTCTACAATGAGCTCCTTGGTCTTCTTGGAGTTAAGGGCCAGGTTGTTGTCAGCGCACCATGCTGCTAAGTGCTGGACCTCCTCCCTGTAGGCCGACTCATCGTTGTTGCTGATGAGGCCAATCACCGTTGTATCATCTGCATACTTGATGATGGTATTAGTACCATGTACAGGTGTGCAGTCATAGGTGAAGAGGGAGTAGAGGAGGGGGCTCAGCACACAGCCCTGTGGAACGCCGGGGTTCAGGGTGAGGGTTGAAGAGGTGTGCTTGTCTAACCTAACAGACTATGGTCTGTTGGTTAGAAAGTCCAGTATCCAGATGCAGAGGGAGGGATCGATGCCCAGGTTACCGAGTTTGGTGATCAGTTTAGATGGTATAATGGTGTTGAATGCTGAGCTGTAATCGAGGAACAGCATTATTACGTAAGTGTCTCTGTTGTCGAGGTGGGAGAGGGCGGAGTGAAGTGCCGTTGAGATGGCAACCTCCAAGGGTCGGGTGGCGTTCTCCAGCTCCGCGGGTCAGGTGAGCTCCACGGGTCGGGTGGCGTTCTCCAGCTCCGCGGGTCAGGTGAGCTCCACAGGTCGGGTGGCGCTCTCCAGCTCCGCGGGTCAGGCGAGCTCCACGGGTCGGGTAGTGTTTTCCAGCTCCGCGGGTCGGGTGGCGTTCTCCAGCTCCCCGGGTCAGGTGAGCTCCACGGGTCGGGTGGCGTACTCCAGCTCCACGTCGGGTGGCTACCTCCAGCCCCGGGGCTCACCTGGCGTTCTCCAGCCCCGCGGGTCGGGTGGTGTCCTCCAGCCCCGCTGGTCGGTTGAGCTCCGCGGGTCGGTTGAGTTCCGCGGGTCGGTTGAGCTCCGCGGGTCGGTTGAGCTCCGCGGGTCGGGTGAGGACCGCGGGTCGGGTGGTGGTTTCCAACCCCGCGGCTCACCTGGCGATCTCCAGTCGGGTGCTCTGTTGCTCTGATGAGCTCAGACGGAAGACGGAGATCGCCCAAAAAGTTGTTGCAGCCGCAGGAACCGAAGTCCAGAAGTTCCTGTCGGCTGTACGAAATGGATACAAGGGGAATCGTCGCTATTTTTCCCATTTTTGTGAGACACAGGGATTCGCGATGTGCCCGCGCCGCCGCCTCCTCCCCTCCGCTCCCCTCTCCTCTCCCCTCCCCATCCCTATTTCTCCTCTCTCCTGTCGCCACCTCTCCTCTCCTCTCCTCTTTTCTCCTCACCTCCCCTTACCTACACACACCTCCTCTCTCCCCCTCTCCTCCTTCACTCCCCTTTCCTCCACTCCCCTCTCCTCTCCACACCTCCTCTCCCATCCGCTCCCCCTCTCATCGCCTCTCCTCTCCCCTCCTATACTCCCCTCTCCTCCACGCCTCTCCTCCCCTCCTCTCCTCTCCCGCTATTCTTACCTCACCTGTGCCCTCTCCTCTCCTCTCTCCTCTCCACTCCTCCCATCTCCTCCACTCCCCTCCCATCCTCTCCTCTGCCCTCTCCTCTCCTCTTCTCTCCTCTCCTCTCCTCTCCACTCCACTCCTCCTCTCTCCTTTCATCTCCTCTCCTTTAATCCCCTTCCACTTCATTTCTCCCTCCGCTGTTCTCTCCCCCACATGTCTCCTCTCCACCCTCCCCTCCTTTCCTCTCCTCGTTTCTCTTCTATTCCGCTCACCACTGCTCTGCTCTCCTCCCCTTTATTTCCTCCCCCCCTCTCTGTCCCCACCGCTCAAATCCAGCACCAAAGATTGTCTCCTCTCCTCTCCCCTTTCCTCTCCCATCTCCTCTCCTCCCGTCCACTCTTCTCCTCTCCTCTCCTCTCCTCTCTGCTCCCTCTCCCTCTCCTCTCTGCCTCACCTCGCCTCTCTCCTATCCTCTTCTCACCTATCGCCTCCTCTCCTCTCCTCTCCCCTCTCCATCCTTCCTTCTCCTCTCCTTTACTTTCGTCTCCTCTCTCCCGTCCCCTTTCTCATTTCCTTCCCTGTCCTCTCCACACCTCCTCTCATAAAATACTCCCCTTTCCTCTCCTCTCCTTTACTCCCCTTCCCCTTCCTTCTTCTCCCCCCTCATCTAACCTCTCAACCCTTCTCTCTCCTTCTCTCCCCTCCTCACCCCTCCCCTCCTCATCTACTCATCTAATCCCCTTATCTACTCCCTCATCTCCATATAACCATATAACAATTACAGCACGGAAACAGGCCATCTCGGCCCTACAATTCCGTGCCGAACAACTTTTTTCCCTTAGTGTCACCTGCCTGCACTCATACCATAACCCTCCATTCCCTTCTCATCCATATGCCTATCCAATTTATTTTTAAATGATACCAACGAACCTGCCGCCACCACTTCCACTGGAAGCTCATTCCACACCGCTACCACTCTCTGAGTAAAGAAGTTCCCCCTCATGTTACCCCTAAACTTCTCTCCTACCCTCTCATCTACTCCCCTCTCCTTTCCTCTCTCTCCCCTCCTCCCCTCCACTCTGCTCCTCTCCTCTCCTGCTATTCTTACCTCACCTGTGCCCACTCCTCTCCTCTCGACTCTCCTCTCCCCCCTCCTATCCACCCCTCCCGTTTACTCCGCTCTCCCTTCCTATCCTCTCCACTGTCCTCTCCTCTCCTCTGCCCTTTGCTCTCGTCCCCTCTCCTCTCCTCTCCTCTCCTCTCCTCTCCTCTCCTCTCCTCTCTCTCCTCTCCTCTCCTCTCCTCTCCTCTCCTCTCCTCTCCTCTCCTCTCCTCTCCTCTCCTCTCCTCTCCTCTCCTCTCTCTCCTCGTCCTCTCCTCTCCTCTCCTCTCCTCTCCTCTCCTCTCCTCTCCTCTCCTCTCCTCTCCTCCCCTCTCCTCTCTCCTCCTCTCCTCTCCTCACGTCCTCTCTCCTTTCCTCTCCATTCCTCCCGTCTACTCTTCCCGTCTTCACTCCTTTGCTCTCCTCTCCTTTACTCCCCTTCCCCTTCATTCATAATGGTGGCCGATTAGGAAAAGGGGAGATGCAACGATTCATGGTACACCAGTCATTGAAAGTGAGCATGCAGGTGCAGCAGGCAGTGAAGAAAGCGATTGTTATGTTAGCATTCATAGCAATAGGATTTGAGTATAGGAGCAGGGAGGTTCTACTGCAGTTGTACAGGGTCTTGGTGAGACCACACCTGGAATATTCCGTACAGTTTGGTCTCCTAATCTGAGAAAAGACATTCTTGCCATAGAGGGAGTACAGAGAAGGTTCACCAGACTGATTCATGGGATGTCAGGACTTTCATATGAAGAAAGACTGGATAGGCTCGGCTTGTACTCGCTAGAATTTAGAAGATTGAGGGGGGATCTTATAGAAACTTACAAAATTCTTAAGGGGTTGGGCAGGCTAGATGCAGGAAGATTGTTCCCGATGTTGGGGAAGTCCAGAACAAGAAGTCACAGTTTAAGGATAAGGGGGAAATCTTTTAGGTCCAAGATGAGAAAAACATTTTTTCACACAGAGAGTGGTGAATCTCTGGAATTCTCTGCCACAGAAGGTAGTTGAGGCCAGTTCATTGGCTATATTTAAGAGGGAGTTTGATGTGGCCCTTGTGGCTAAAGGGATCAGGGGGTATTGAGAGAAAGCAGGTACAGGATACTGAGTTGGATGATTAGCCATGATCATATTGAATAGCGGTGCAGGCTCGAAGGGCCGAATGGCCTACTCCTGCACCTAATTTCTATATTTCTATGTTTCCTCCCTCCGCTCTTCTCTCCCCCAAATCTCTCCTCTCCACCCTTCTGTCCCCTCCTCTGTCCCTGTTGAGGTTGGGACTATCCCATCATTTGAGAGACAGTTGGACAGGTACACGGATAGGACGGCAATGGGAGTAGAATTAGGCCATTCAGTCCATCAAGTCTACTCCGCCATTCAATGCCTGATCTATCTCTCCTTCCTCATCCCATTCTCTGGCATTCTCCCTATAACCTCTGACACCCGGTGGTACTAAGTGAGATAGGGCTCTTATAGTTTGCGGAGTCAAGGAATATGGTGAGAAGGCAGGAAAGGGGTAGTGATTGTGGATGTCACTGATCACATTGAATGGCGGTGCTGGCTTAAAGGGCCGAATGGCCTACTCCTGCACCTATTGTCTATTGCCTAATCAAGAATCTAGAAAAGATAGACTGAGAGGACACACGCGGTTGGGCGGCACGATGGCGCAGATGTAGAGTTGCCCGCCTCCCATCGCCAGAGACCCAGGTTAGAAAGGAGTTGAGGAGGAATTTCTTTAGTCAGAGGGTGGTGAATCTGTGTAATTCATTGCCACAGACAGCTGTGGAGGCCAAGTCAGTGGATATTTTTAAGGTGGAGATTGATCACTTCTTGATTAGTGCGGGTGTCAGAATGTTATGGGGAGAAGGCAGGAGAATGGGGTTGAGAGGTAAAGATAGATCAGCCATGATTGAATGGCGGAGTAGACTTGATGGGCTGAATGTCCTAAGTCTGCTCCTATCACTTATGGACTTATTAGAGAAATAGCAAACATTTCACTTGGGCAGGTCCATGATGAAAAGGCAGTGGGCACTTGCATCATGTTTACAGACAGCACGTTGGCGCAGCGGTAGAGTTGCTGCTTCACAGCGTCAGAGACTCAGGTTCGATCCTGACTACGGGTGTTGTCTGTACTGAGTTTGAACGCTCTCCCCCTGACGTGCGTGGGTTTTCTCCGGGTGCTCCGGTTTCCTCCCACACTCCAAAAGATGCACAGGTTAGTAGGTTGAGTTGGCATTGGTCAAACAAAAGTGAATTGTCCCTAGTGTGTGTGTAGGATTGTGTCAGTGTGCGGGGATCGCTGGTCAGCGCGCACGCGGTGGGCTGAAGGGCCCGTTTCCGCGCTGTGTCTCAAGACTAAACGTTATGTGGCATAAAACACAGTGCTGGAGGAACACTCAAGCAGGAATGGCAGCATCTCTGGAGGAAAAGAATGGGTAACTTTTCGGGTCGAGACCCTTCTTCAGACTGAGAGTAAAGGGAGAGGGAAATAAGAGAGATAGCATCACATTTGTGTTTTGCAGTTCCTTGTGTCTAGAATTTATGGTGGAGTGACTTTGTTATCTCGCATGACAAGCAGAGCAAATGTCTAGTTTAGTTTGGAGATACAGCGCGGAAACAGGCCCTTTGGCCCAACTAGTCCGTGCCGACCTGCCATCACCATGAACACAAGCACTATCCTACAAACACCAGGGACAATTTATAATCCTTACCGAAGCCAATTAACCTACAAACCTGCACGTCTTTGGAGTGTGGGAGTAAAACAGAGCACCCGGAGTAAACCCACGCAGGTCACGGTGAGAACGTACAAACTCCGTACAGACAGCGCCCGTAGTCAGGATGGAACCCGGATCTGGCGCTATGAGGCAGCAACTCTACCGCTGAGCCACCGTGTGACTCCACATTGGGAGAGAGGAGACACAGCCTCTTCTGAGGCTGGATTCTGTAACAAGAACAAACGGCAGGAGGGACTCAGAGAGTCGGGCAGCATCTGTGGAGGCAGAGGGATGGACAACATTTCGGGCGGGGAGTCTGCATCAGGCCTAGAGTGGAGCGAGTTGACGCAGCCCAGACCATCACACAAACCGACCCCCCTTCCATTGACTACATCTACACCTCACCCTGCCTCGGCAAGGCCAGCAGCATCATCGAGGACTGGTCTCACCCCGGCCACTCCCTCGTCTCCCCTCTCCCATCAGGCAAGAGGTACAGAAGTGTGAAAACGCACACCTCCAGATCCAGCTGTGATCAGGCAACTCAATCATCACACCACCACTAGATAGGGTGGTGAATCTGCGGAATGCTTTGCCACAGGCCAAGTCATTGGGTATTTTTAAGGCAGAGATAGATAGATTCTTGATTAGTACGGGTGTCAGGGATTATGGGGAGAAGGCGGGAGAATGGGGTTGGGAGGGGGAGACAGATCAGCCATGGTTGAATGGAGGAGTAGACTTGATGGGCCGAATGGCTTATTTCTGCTCCTATCACATGAGCTGATGAATATTGGACTTCTCTGTGAAGCACATTGTGTGAATTAGAGTGTGTATCTAATCCAGACCACACAGAGGTGACAACTTGGCTTCCTCCCTTTGACATGTGCAAACCATTTAGATTGTGAATGACAATCTGCCAGCCCTCAGGATCAACTTCTTGTCTCACTGGTGTTTAAATTGAAATTCACAAGTTACAGTGGGTAGTTCTTGAACTGGTGACCTCTGCATCCAAGTGGCCAGAGCACGGCACGACTTGCTCTGAAGAGCAGTCACGTGAGTAAAACAGTAGACACACGCAGAATCACACAGTGATACAGTGTGGAAGTATGCCCTTCGGCCCAACTTGCCCACACCTACCAACATGTTCCAGCTACACTGGTCCCACCTGCTTGTGTTTGGCCCATATCCTTCCAAACTTGTCCTATCCATGTACCTGTCAAACTGTTCCTTAATCGTTGGGATAGTCCCATTATCAGCTACCTCCTCCAGTAGCTCGTTCCATACACCCACCACCCTTTGTGTGAAAAAGGTACCTCTTAGATTCAATAGACAATAGACAATAGGTGCAGGAGGAAGCCATTCGGCCCTTCAAACCAACACCGCCATTCAATGTGATCATGGCTGATCATCCCCAATCAGTATCCTGTTCCTGCCTTCTCACCATATTCCCTGACTCCGCTATTTTTAAGAGCCCTATCTAGCTCTCTCTTGAAAGCACCCAGAGAACCGGCCTCCACCACCCTCTGAAGCAGAGTATTCCACAGACTCATCACCCCCTGTGAAAAAAGTGTTTCCTCGTCTCCGTTCTAAATGGCTTACTCATTATTCTTAAACTGTGGCCCCTGGTTCTAGACTCCCCCACCATCGGGAACATGGTTCCAGCCTCTAGCGTGTCCAAACCCTTAACAATCTTATATGTTTCAATGAGATATCCTCTCATCCTTCTAAACTCCAGAGTATACAATCCCAGCTGCTCAATTCTCTCAGCATATGACAGTCATGCCATCCTGGGAATTAACATTGTAAATCTACGCTGCACTCCCTCAATAGCAATAATGTCCTTCCTCAAATATAGGACCAAAACTGCACACAATACTCCAGGTGGGGTCTCATTAGGGATCTGTACAACTACAGATTCCTATTAAATCTTTTCCCCTTCACCTTATTCTTATGTCCTCTGTTCCTCGATTCCCCTACTCTGGACATTCATCCTATCTATTCCCCTGATGATATTATACATCTCTACACGATCACCCCTCATCCTCCTGCACTCCAAGGTGGAGGGTTGGCTTGGAGGCGACTTGTACAAGTGTCCTTGGAACCAGACCCCAACAGGATTTAGAAATACGGAACTGCAGATGCTGGTTTACCAAGGAAAGTCACAAAGTGCTGGAGTAACTCAGCGGGTCAGGCAGCAACTAGAGACTCCTTGTAGCGTAGGAGGATGAGGGATGATCTTATAGTGGTGTACAAAATCATGAGAGGAATAGATCGGGTAGACGCACAGAATTTCTTGCCCAGAGTAGGGAAATCGAGAACCAGAGGACTTTGGTTTAAGGAGAGGGGGGAAAGATTTAATGTGAATCTGAGGGGTAAATTTCCACACAAAGGTTGGTGGGTGTATGGAACGAGCTGCCGGAGGAGGTAGTTGAGGCAGGAATATTGCAATGTTTAAGAAACAGTTAGACAGGCACATGGATAGGACAGGTTTAGAGGGATATAGGCCAAACGCAGGCAGGCTGGACTAGTGTAGATGGGGCATGTTGGTCGGTGTGGGCAAGTTAGGCCGAAGGGCATGTTACGAATGAATGAATGAATGAATAGGTTTATTGGCCAAGTATTCACATACAAGGAATTTGCCTTGGTGCTCCGCTCGCAAGTGACAACATGACATACAGTGACTGTTAGGAATGACACATAAAACATAAATAATAAAACATTATTGATTAAACATGTGAATTAAATAAAATACCAGAGCAAAAGGTTTGGTTACAGATGTTTGGTTATTGAGTAGAGCTACTACTCGTTGAAAAAAAGCTGTTTTTATATCTGGCTGTGGCGGGTTTGACAGTCCGGAGTCGCCTTGCAGAGGGAAGTGATTCAAAGAGTTTGAATCCATGCTGTATTTAACCCTGTGTTGTGAGGCAAATGAAACTTTCATTACTCGTAATTTACTTAACTTTATTTAAGCTTTAAGCAACTTATTTCTTTAATACATAAACTCAGAAACGACTGGCAAACATGGCTGATTCCGCAGGCTTTTCCTGCCCGAAATACTTTGCACATGCGCACACTCCAGAAAAGTCCTGCACATGCGCACACTCTCGAAGAGCTCCGCACATGCGCACATGCGCCCACTTCACCCTGTGAAGTGGGCGCAGGTGTGCATGTGCGGATGTGCGGAGTAACATCTCTGGAGGTTAATAGGTGACGTTTTAGGTCGAGTCTGAAGAAGGGTCCCGACTCGAAACATCGCCTATCCATGTTCTCCAGGGATTGCGGCCTGAACCGCTGAGCTACTCCAGCACACGGTGTCTTTCCCGACAGGATTTGACAGCTTACAAAGGGTTTGGGGGGGTAGAAAGAGAGGGATTGGCAGGAACATTACCAGGGAAAAAAATGGCAACATTCAAAATGATCCTCTTTATATTTATAAATCCATAATTGCCCTGGCTTTGTGTCGTGCAGGCCTCACATCCAATCAACGACTATGATCATTGGCACGGGGAAAGATCCAATCTGGGAAAACAGAAGTTTTCTTCAACATCAGACTGTTTGTGTCTCCGCTTTCTGTTGCGTCGCTGATAACAGCCACAGCAGTCATTTGACCCTCTTGATTTTTTACACTGGGCACCGGCCTGAGCGAGGTCAGCAAGAAGTAAAATGGACTGCACCGTGTTTGAGAAAACAATGGCCACAGGTGCCCAAGAGCAATGTTCTCAATACAACTCTCTCGTGCCAGCAGCATGTCGAGATATTCCAACTCTGTTATAGTCCAGCAAACGTATCCGTGCATAGACCAGGAAAAGCAGTGAGGAAAAATATTAAGCATGAGCCTGACTTCAGAATTAAAGGACGTTCTTTTAGGAAGGAGACGAGGAGGAATTTCTTCAGTGAATCTGTGGAATTCCTTGCCACAGGAGGCTGTGGAGGCCGCATCGGTGCATATTTTTCATAGACAATAGAAAATAGGTGCAGGTGTAGGCCATTTGGCCCTTTGAGCCAGCACCGCCATTCAATGTGATCATGGCTGATCATCCCCAATCAATACCCCGTTCCTGCCTTCGCCCCATATCCCCTGACTCAGCTATCTTTCAGAGCCCAATCTGGCTCTCTCTTGAAAGTATCCAGAGAACCGGCCTCCACCACCCTGAGGCAGAAAACTCCACAGACTCACAACTCTCTGTGTGAAAAAGTGTTTCCTCATCTCCTAAATCAGAGATAGATAGATTCCTGATTAGTACGGGTGTCAGAGGTTATGGGGAGAAGGCAGGAGAATGGGGTGATGAAGGAGAGATAGATCAGGCATGATTGAATGGCGGAGTAGATTTGATGGACCGAATGGCCGAATTCTACTCCTATTCCTTATGATCTTATCGCTTTAGATTTAAGTTGAGTTTAATCGATTGTCACGTGTACCGAGGTACAGTGAAAACTTTTGCTACGTGCTAACCAGCGGAAAGACAATACATGATTACAATCGAGACGTCAACAGTGTGCAAACACATAATAAAGATAATAACATATATAACGTTTAGTGCAAAATAAAATCTGCTAAATTCCGATTAAAATAGTCCGAGGGTCTCCAATGTGGAAGATGTGAGGTCAGGACTGCTCTCTAGTTGGTGAAAGGGTGGTTCAGTTGCCTGATAACAGCTGGGAAGAAACTGTCCCTGAATCTAGAGGTGTGCGTTTTCACACTTCTGTACATCTTGCTTGATCGGAAAGGAGAGAAGAGGGAGTGACCGGGGTGAGACTGGTTGCTGCTGGCCTTGCCGAGGCAGCACCCCGGCCACAATCTCATTTATCTGTATTATGTATCTGTATATTCTGTATCTGCATACGTACATGTTCTGTGTACGTATCTGTATATGTACATGTATGTATCTGTATACTGTGAATGGCTCGATTGTAATCATGTATAGTCTTTCCGCTGACTGGTCAGCACGCAGCAAAAAGCTGTACATAAGTCACTGGAGCAGAATTAGGCCATTCGGCCCATCGCGTCCAGTCTGCCATTCAATCATGGCTGATCATTTAACAAAGAACTGTAGATGCAGGAAAAATCGAAGGGCTACAAAAATGCTGCAGAAACTCAGCGCATGATGCATCTTCTATGGAGCGAAAGAATAGGTGACGTTTCGGGTCGAGACGTTTCTTCAGACTGATGTGGGGGGTGGGGGCGGGAAGAAGAAAGGAAGAGGTGGAGACAGTGGGCTGTGGGAGAGCTGGGAAGGGGATGAGAAATCCAGGACCAAAGATCTCCGCTGTATGATCTTTGGCCAGGTCTATCCCCACTCTTATCCTCGCCCCTCCTCTCCTCCCCCCTCGTCTCCTCGCCTCTCCTCCCCTCTCCACACCTCTTCTCTCCTCTCCTACGCTGTCCAATCCCCTCCACTCTCCCCTCTCCCTTCCCTCTCCCTCTCTCTCCCCACCCCTCAAATCCAGCACGAAAGATAATTGTAATATAGTGGAGATGAGATATTGTCTCCTTCTCTCCTCTCCTCTCCTCTACTCTCCTCTCCTATCCTCCCCCGCTCACCTCTCCCTTTGTCTCCTCACCGTACTCCCCACTCCTCTCTTTTCTTCCCTTCTCCTCCCCTCTGATCTCTTCCCCTCCTCTCTTCTCCTTCTCCCTCTCCTCTCAGTGTCCAATTTCCCCGGAGCTAATCGAAGCTGGTCTTGTACATAGTCGAAAGAGGTCTTCAACATGACACTTTTCAAACTCTCCTAAACTCGCCAATTAGGTTGCCGCAGTGGGACAGCCCCTTTGCTGACATGGGACAACATGAATCTGTATTGAGTTACTACGCATCAAAAACTTCCATACCCTCTCCGCTCCTCCCCTCTCATCCACTCTCCTCTCCTCACCTCTCCTCTCCTCACCCCCTTTCTCCTCCCGTCTCCTCCCCTCCCTCCTCTCCTATCTTCTTCCCTCTTTCTCCTCCTCCCTCCTCTCCCATCCTCTGCCTCCCTCCCCTTCCTTCTCTCCTCTCGTCCCACCCCCCGCATTTCTCATTCCTTTACTTTCCTCTCCTCTCTCTCATCCCCCTACCTCCTCTCCCCACCCCTCCTCCCCTCCCCTCACCACGCCTCCTCTTCTACCCCTCCTCTCCTCCTATACGCCACTCTCTTCCTGTGCCCCATCTCCTCCCCTCTCCTCCCCTCCACTCCGCTCCTCTTCCCTGCTCTCTCCTCTCCTCTCCACTACTCTCTTCTCCTTTCCTCCCCTCTCCTCTGCTCTCTCCACGACTCTCCTGTCCTCCCCTGTCCTCACCTCTCCTTTACTCCCATTCCCCTTCCTTCCTTGCTCCGCTCTTCTCCCCCCCTCATCTCTCCTCTCCTCCTCTGCTCCACTCCACTCCCCCTCCCTTTCTCCCCTCATCTACTGTCATCTCGGCTCCTACCCTCTCATCTCCTCACCTCCCCTCCCCTCCTCTCCCCTCTCCTCTCCACTACCTCCCTCTCCTCTCCACCACCCTCTCATTTCCTCTCATCTCCTCTCCTCTCCCGTGCCCCATCTCCGCCCCTCTCCTCTCCTCACCCTTCCTATCCCCTCATACCCTCTCCTCTCTTCCCTCCTCCACCACCCTCCACTCCCCTCCTCGTCATCTGCTCTCCTCGACCCTCCTCCCATCTCCCGCATCTTCTCTCCTCTCCTCCCGTCCTCTCAGCTCCCCTCCCTCTCCCACTCCTCTCCTCCCTGCTCTCTCCCTGTCCCCACTGTCCGCCTGTTCTCCTCTCCCTTCTCTTCTCGTCTACTACCTTCCCTTCTCCCATCTCCATTCCTCTCATCCCCCTCTCCTAACCTCCCTCTCGCTCCCCTACTCTCCTCTCTCATAACCTCACTTCCTCCCCTCTCCTATCCTCCTCTCTCCTCCCCCTCCTCCCTTGTCCTATCGCCTCCTCCTCCCTCGTCTCCTCGCCCCTCAAATCCAACACCAAAGATAATTGATGGAGGAGAGATTGGATCATCTTTTCCTCACCTCTCCCTTCCTCCCCTCTCCTATTGTCGTTCCCGTCCTCTCTTCTCCCTCCTCACCTCTCCACTATCTCCCCTCCTCTCCTCCTATCCCATATCCCCTCTTCCCCTCTCCTCAACTCCCCTCACCTTTTCTCCTCTCTCCTCTCATCTACTCTCCTCCCCTCGGCTCCCCTCTCCACTGCTCTCCTCCTCCCCACATATTTTCCCCACCTCTCCTCTCCTCTCCTCCCTCCTCCACTACCCTCCTCTGCTCTCCTCATCCCTCTTCCCATCTCCACCCTTATATCCTCTCCTCTCCTCTCTCCCACCCTTCCCTCCACTCCCCTCTTCCCTCCACTACCCTCCCCTTCACTATCCTCGCCGCCCCTCTCCCCTCCTCTCCACCCCTCCTCCCCCTCCCCTCCCCTCCACTCCCCTCTACCCTCCTTTCCACCACTCCTCCCCTCCCCTGCCCTCTCCTCTCCCCATCTCCCCTCTGCTACCTCCTCTCTTCTCATCTCCCCTCCCCTCAAATCCAGCACCAAAGATAATTGGTGGAAATAAGAGATTGTCTCCTCTCCTCCTCCCCTCTCCTCTCCATCCCTGTTGTGTATGAGAATATGATGAGCATATTTGAAGGTCATGCGCGATGGTACACATGCGCAGAGAGACTTAAGATGGCGATTTCAATACAAGAAGAATGTTAAGTACCTGTGTGTTCTGAGTCTTATTTAAGTCAGTTTCCAGCACAAATACATAACAATTTGGCGACGAGGATGTCGATTCCGTTAGCAGGAACAGAATTGCGGTCGATTTAAGGTATTCTCAAGATCGAACATAAAGTTAAAGACAAGATATGTATTTGGCTCGCAAAAAGTTGGAACGGGAACGCACGATCGCCATGGAACAGGCAGTGCTGTAGCGGGACAGCACAGCTAGAAGCTAGAAGCGGAGTCCAGAGACAGTCAAGTCGGAACGGTGAATTAATCACAGCAAACGCTGGACTTTAGGAATTTACTGTATTGTTTATTGATAACTATAATTTAGAGGATATATACGTGCATTGTATATTATTAGTATGTCCTCTCTCCTCCCAATTATTACATTAGTATATTATTTTATTGGTATATTAGTATAAATCGATTAGTATAAGAGAATTATTGGTACGGGTGCACAACCTTTTACCCGAAATTCCAAATAACGAAAAGCTCCGAATAGCGGACATTTTTTCGGTCCTTGAACACAGGTCCTTGAAGACGTTCACCGAGGGCGGCCCGCAGAGGTGACAGCGGAACCTCCGGTCGGTCCTCGAAGAAAGGGGATCTAAATCCACATTCATAAAATAGAAGGTGAGGGTATATTGCGCGGGAGGGTTAATAATTGACAATCTGCTGCTGCCTGCCCGTTGAGTTAAAAGGTTCCCACGGTAGACTCACGATACACAGAAAAAGATCTGAAACATAAATAAAAAAGTAAGCAGCACAATGGTGGATGGAGGCATTGATTAATGAGATGTTAAATGTGCTGAAATGTTAAACTATGCACTTACAAAACTCGCGCCAACATTTTGTCCGTCAGGGTGTGGCGTACCAACAGGTGACGATTCCCTACTTTCAGCATCGCGTTGAGCACGCCTTCTGGAGTGCTGTTCAATGGTGGAGAGGTTCATGTTTGAAGTGCCCTCCAGTGGGTCCTCCACCTCCTCACGGGGCGCAGCGGACAATTGACGCGCCTGTTCAAAGGGGAAGAGATAAAGCTAGTCTTAAAATGTGTGTGCAACATAACGACTTAACTATGTCATAAGAATTACCTTTGTCCCGCTCTTTCTGCTTATCACTCGCACAATGTGCGAGGCCAGGAATCCCCACTTTTCATTCACCCACTTCTGCCTTGGGGTGAGGTTGCTTCCAGCAGCCCGACACTTGGTGGTCTTGGTTGTTATCCTCCCAAATATTGTTATTTGACTCTTCACCCATTGGTAGAGCTGTTCATCTGCATGGGATGGCAAGACACTGTGTTAAAATCACCTCTGAAAGGTGCATTTATTTTTTCCAAAGGAAAAGGTTTTTAGGCACTGCAGGAGGTAAACAATCATCTGATAAAAGACCATTGAGGCATGAGTTAATTGCTGGCTAAAAGCTTCCGATAGATCAGTGATTCCCAACCTGGGGCCATGGCAAATTTCAGGTGGGCACAGAAAAAAATTGGAATTAATCAGAATTAGCTTGATTTCAATTGTCTTCACATAAAACTTTTCTTTCCTTCATTGCGGTCTCCTCCTGCAGTGCTTCGCCACAGCTTGGGCAGTGTGATGCTGACTTTTTTCCTCAAATACCTTTGTTCTGCCATGGCACACTACCCAGGGCTGAGTTGTAGTAAGAGCAGAGATGTTCTCTCTGCAGAGATGTTCTGATGCAAAGAGCAGAGATGTTCTCTCTGCTCTTTGCCACTCCTTGAACCGGTGTTATCTGGCAATCCCTGCAATGGTACCATGGGTGCGGCATTAACTCCTGCCCTCCAAGTACCTGGTGCTATGTTTCCCGTGCGGACGTCAAAGAAGTCACCCTCCTCCATGGTTGGAGATGATGCTGCTGCACATCTGACACGGCTCAGGTTGTGGAGGACACATGCTGCAAACACAATCGTCTCAACATTATTGGGCTCCTGCTCCATCACATACAGCATCAACGAAATCTGCTTGAGAGGATTCCTAATGCGTTTTCAACGACCCTCCTTGCCCTGGAAAGCCTATAATTAAAGATCCTTTGATCCCTTGTCAAATTCCTGTGTGGATATGGCTTCATCATCCACGGCCTGCGTGCAAAGGCATCATCACCAACCATACTGTAGAATATGTCCGGGTTGGCTTCTCCTGGCTGAGGTTCTGGATCAGGCATGCCTGCTGTTCCATTTTCCATTGACTGCCCGAGGGGGCTCTCTCTCCAGATCCTGGCATCTGCTACACTGCCAGGTGTGCCCACATCCACATACAGGAATTTGTAGTCCGAGTCCACCACGGCTAGCAGTACTATGGAGTGAAAATTATTATAATTGTAAAACATTGAACCTCCCATGGGTGGACACCGGATTGCTACACGTTTGCCATCCACTGCCCCACATGTATGTTTAAAAGCCCTGCGCCACTCACTTCCAATCATTTGGTGTTCTGGGGCAGTCGATCACATTATCTCCATATACGTCAATGATTGCCTCACAGGTCTCTCGGACAATTTTACTGATGGTGTTGTGGGCTACAAGAAAGTTGTAGCTGAGGCTCTTGTAACAGTCCCCTGATGCCAAATAGCGGAGTGTGATGGCTAGGTGCAGTCCTGGTTCCAGTGGCTTCCTCATATAGGTCTCCTTTTTTTCAGCAGGGGACCCACAGTTTCCTTCAGCTCAATAAATAGCTCAGGTGTGATTCGGAAAAGTTTTTAAATGCTGCCAAATCCTCCTCTTGCAGCACTTTCATTAAGTTATCGTATTGGCCAAGCCTTAACCTTCTTTGCAAGAAGGGCTTCACCCACTGACACCTCTTCTTCTGCTTCCTCTTCACCCTTGTGCTTTCCCTTCTGCCTTTCTTGAAAGGCTGATGAAGCACAAGGGCTACTGCTAACATCAGTAGATGGGCTTTTAGTAAAATCCACCTAACTATTTGATTTCCTGCTCTCATGGTTCTAAATGATTTAAACACAAACCTGGGAGGCTTTTCCAAACTCTGCAACTATGATTGAGCACGGCCAGGTGTGACCAATTTCACATGCTTATGTTAATATTTAACCCTTTTCTCACCAGGGAGGTCTTACCAAGGTTTCCGTGCGGTTCCCGGTTCCCGGTGGTTCCCGGTTGAACCTCCGGCAACCTCCGGCAACCTCCGACAACCCCCGGCAACCTCCGGCAACTAGCATCGCAACCGGCTTCAACTAAAAAATTACCGATTTTTAAAACGGCAACCTATTTTTAGTCGCGGCCGGTTTTGTAGTTTTTGAAATAAACGCCGGAACATAGAAGCGGAAACCACTTTCGACTATTAGGGAGACTGACAAAAACCTCCGGGAACCGCACGGAAACTTTGGGTGGGGCCCAACGTCTCCAGAGGTTTCCGTTCCAGTCTCTTAAGTGGGACAGCCCCATTACACGGAACATACCAGGATGGATGCACCTCGGATGGAAATCCGGAGAACAAAAGGGAAACATGATATATTCCTGACATATGTAGTAAAACGTAGTTCCAAAGGATTCTATAAGTATTTTACGAAGAAAGGGTTACAATAGACGAGCTCAAAGTGTGGTCATCTGTGTATGCAACAGAGAGTGTTGGCCAAGGTCGTAACCGTACTGATCGGGTCTAATCAGCATGGCCTTCTTAAATATGCCCCTCAGATCTCGAAACTTAATCGTGGATGCATTTCATCCAGGTTTCCTACACCTGTCCGTTGCCTCCTTCTTCTGCCTAACCAGAGGCTCTATTTATTTTGTCATCCAAGCTTTGCACCTCATTCTAACAGGAGCATGCATGACATCAAAACGGTCACCACACTTTTAACAACACCCCCCTTACCCGACGTGTGTTTGCCGGGAAACAACTTGGTTCAATCAACTTTAACAAGTAATTGTCTAATACCATCAAAGTTAGCCTTGTCCCTTGTTCAGGATGTTAAGTGGTGAGCTCACCCTGGATCGATCCAAAACTATCCTGAAGCTAATAGTACTGCGCTCGCTAAAAGATTTGCCCACCAACACGTTCGTTACTTACCCTTCCCATGCTCCAAAGTGTAGATCTAGCTATAATAAAGGAACATCTAATTAAACCAGATAAGGTGTGGAAATATGAAGGAGAACCTTTCACATCAACCCTACCTCGTTGACCAGAAACACGCTGCTGAAGAAAGATTCATAAACACACTTCAGAAATATCGTACGCTGGGGTCGCTTCACCTTGAGAAGAATATTCAGGATAAAACATATCCCATTATACGCGCTAAACTCCCTTTGTCGTCGAACATCGGTCATAGATGTCTTGCCTTCACCCTTAAAATTCTGCTCTCAAATTCAATACTTGAAGTCCCCCACTGCATATGTTTCGATTGTAATCATATATTGTCCTTCTACTGACTGGTGAACACGCAACACAAAGCTTTTCACTGTACCTCAGTATATGTGACGATAAACTGAACAGAACTGAACTTAACTCAACATCTGTACATCTAAGCAGTTTCCCTCCAAACGTGCACGGCGATGTCTTTCTCGTTAACTGAAGGCCAAGACAATAGTTTCTGTAGTTAATCGCTAGCATTGTTTTTTGTTTGTTTGGAAGTATAACATCGAAACAGGCCACTTGAGCGTGGACAAAGTACAGTTTTGTTCTATAGGATGGAGTTTTTCCAACATGAAATCTCATCTCACTATGCAGACGGTGCCCGATCGGCTGAATATTTTTGTCATTTTTTGTTTTAATTTCAAACCTCGAACATGCACCAACTAAACTCTGAACCCTTGAACTATGAACTAAACATGAACTAAACTCTGACCTCTAGTCAGTGACATGTAACCAGAGTTGGATGTCACACCGCCGTACACTTTAGTCTTTCACAAGATCGTATTATTCTGAGCTCTCGATTCAAGCCATAGTAAACGTATGTAATGGTAATATTCCCGGGAGTAGATTTTACCCATTATTCAATTTATTCTTATTTGCCGTCCCATATCTTTTCCCAAGCAGCGTGTTTAAAATGGCTCATGCGTTATCTTCTGGTTCTTACTCTTTAGTAACAATGAAAGTTGAATACCGCCGACATCTTATTTACCAGAAACCATATGTTCTATAACTTCACACTCAATCAACATGCTCTCGGGTCTCTTTACTGCACCACACATTTAAAACGCACACATCTCTCATTTAACCCACCACACCCCATTCCCCAGTCCCCTTTCGCCTAAATCCCACCACCTACTTATTCACAATTCTTCTATTATTATCTCCTTATGTCACATCTCCTATTGCTTTTCATCTCTGGCCTTTGTTCAACCCTGTCCAAAACACCCAACACCTCTATTCACCGATCACTTACCAGACTTGATCACACCACACCTCTTGTTCTGCCCTCTCATCCGCTTCCCGTTCAATTAGACAGAGGAATGATCCCGACTAGAACCGTCGCCTATGCATGTTCGCCAGAGACCCTGCCTGCCCAGCTGACTTATTCCAATACTTGTTTTTCTTTTAATCGGAGATTCGTATTTCCCCACGTCGACGCAATTTACCTGCTTCTGCTCTGCGCTATAGTTATTGAGTTTTTTGCGTTTAGAGATAAAGCGCGGAAACTGGCTCTTCGGTCCACCGAATGCGCGCCGACTAACGATCACCGAATAGTAGCGCTTTCCTACTGACTGGGGACAATTTACAATGTCATCGAAGCCAATTAACCTACGCACCTGTATGTATTTGGATTGTGAGAGGAATCGGAGCACTCGGAGAAAACCCACACGGTCACAGGGAAAATGTACACACTCCGTACATACAGCAGCCATAATCAGTATGGAATCCGGGTCTATTTCACGCTAAAGCTGTAATTTTCCGCTGCCCCGTTGTGCCGTCCCTCGGTTCCGATTGTACGCTGTCGTAAAATAAACTCGTTGACGGAGTAATCGTCACACTAACAGAGAGAAAATATGTTGGATTAAAATCACCTAAACTCCTACCCCAGTTCTAGGGATGTAATCAACGCAGCGTTTTTGATGACTGGGTGAAGGCTTCGTGTTCTTGGCAAAGTTTAAAGGAGATGAGATGGGCAAGTTTTCCAAACAGAGAGTGGTGGGTGCCATGGACTAACAGAGGGTGGTGGAAGCACATACCCTGGGGCTAATCAATCAGCCACTTCGCATGTATTCATCCATTGCTTGCCAGACTGTTGCAGCCTCCACCTCTCTTTCAGCTATCTCTCCACCCTTGCCCACTACAAACAGCGTGACGAGTGATCCCGACCTGATGCGCCGCTTATCAATTTTCTCCAGAGATGCAGCCTGATCCGCTAATTTACTCCAGCACGATGCTTCCCTTTTTGTAAACTAACCTCTGAAAGACCTTGTTTGCGCGATTTCTCCGCCCGCCGGCCTGTGGCCTATAACATCCAGAAGCCGCGGTCTCCGGTTGGAAAGTGGCACTCCAAGCCGCGGAATGTCTTCGACCGTCCCGCCGTCAGAGCCTGTACATCCGGCCGTCCGTAGCAGCGACTAGGGAGGGTTAATGGCCCCGACCAAGGATGCACAAGGGAGTTCTGACTGACTGAACGTTGTTGCCTTCCACCACAGTGAAGAATGCTGTGGTGG